>NW_027660989.1:626303-656303 GCF_963280865.1 Gymnoscopelus braueri | reverse complement strand
GAGGATAGGATGTGAGATTTATACTGTATGTCTGCCTTCGTTTGGAGAATGAAGCCTCACCTCCTCTTTATTTGAGGATGATTGATGGACCTGCAGGCTATAAAACAGAGAACTCCCTCCTCTCCTCTCTCTCTCTCTCATCTCTCTATCTCTCTCTCACATCAACCTTGTCTTTGGCTCTCAGGAGTGTTAACTTCCCTGAAGTTGAAGTTCTTCAATATGTGGACCCAGGCTCGTTTTACTGATGAGGACCTGGAGCTGCATGTAAATGTGTTTGTGTGGACATACTGTTAACAAACTACCTACCTACCTACCTACCAACCTACCTACCTACCACGTGGCGCCTAAACCCTAACTTCACCAAAACTACAGTATGCCTAAACCTAACCTTAACCATAACCTTACAAACACTATGCCTAACCCCAACCTCAAATAAAGTATATGCCTAAACCTAACCTCAAAACCATGTCGACCTGGGCGAAACATTGGGAAAAGAGAGTCCGACCTACCTACAGTACCTACCTACCTACCTACTTACCTACATACCTACCTACAGTACCTACCCACGTACCTACAGTACCTACCCACTTACCAGGGAACAGCTGACTCCCGTCACACATACCACAAATGGTTGTCTTTTATTTGTCTTGTTTGTTACAGTGTGTGGTACCTACCTACCTACCTACCTACCTACCTACCTACCTACCTACCTACCTACCTACCTACCTACTACCTGATGGTTTAGCTCTCACCATGTGAGTGGTCCATGTGGTTAAACCTGACATAATCCTGGCTTTTTTCTTCTTCTTTTTCCCCCTATCGATGAAATTGATTTTGATTAACTGTTGCACCTTGCAACCCTATTTCCGTTTAGTTTCCCCAGACCTTTACAGACGCTCCGTTCCTATTCAGTCAGCCTGATCTCCAGAGAATACCGTAACATTGCACGGAACGAGTGCACTTCATTCCGTGGATAGTCGCCTCGGAACTCCCAAATTGCGTGCATATGTACGGCGAGTCCCACGGTGGGCGTAACCAGTCGCAACACGGAAAAACCCGGAAGCAGAGCAGTCCGCACAATAAAATTTACGATTCTGTGCCTATCGGTACATAACTCAAACGGCGCTGAGTAGGCACAGGCGAATGTCACACCGTTCAGGACGGCAACTCGGTCGCCTTAGCTCCCTCGGTGGTCCTTCACGGGGTGACAATTCGCCTGTGACTGCGCGCCTCCGAAATGGTTTTGTCACAAGGCAGCGCCGTACCATATGCACGCAATTCGGGAGTTCCGAGGCGGCTATCCACGGAATGAAGTGCACTCGTTCCGTGCAATGTTACGGTAATCTCTGGAGATCGGGTTGATTCAGTTGTCAGCCGTCGCTAGCAGGTATCTCGCACTCCATTAAACAAACACTGCACCCCCCCCCCCTCCTCCCACCCTCCTCCAAACCCTTCCCAACTCTTTTTGTTTGACATTTTATTTGGCTGTGACAAATGAGCAGCGGTTGGAATATACTGTCATTTGTCTCCTCTTTATTACCGACACAAAAGGACACCGCTCATTAATTATTCCACCCGTTTGCCGCTCGGCGCTCCCTCGGAAAAGGTCCCCCCCTCTTTGGACAGATGGCGAGGACAATGTTATTTATATCAATCAGTCCAAAATGTTCAGCAAGGATTACTGTTCCTCGCGCAGCTTTGATTTATGTCCCTTACCTCGCCCCGTAGCCAACCTCCCAGGCGCTCCTACAGGGGGACTTTAATCGCAGGGGAATTGGAAACGGAGTGAGCGAGACAGGGGCCACAGTGTTTCAACAGCTTCATTACGTTTTTGCTGGCAGACTTTCGTTTTCTTTCCAGGAGGCTGAAGTGAAGTTTGTTTTCGCTGCAGTGTTTGTTTGTCTGTTTGTTTCTTGTGTATCAATATATATTGATTCCACCTACACCAGCTAATCAAATGCAGAGGAGCGGAGGAAAACCCCAAGGAGATATGGAAGAGAGACAAGAGAGAGAGAGAGAGTTGAGTGACATACATACTCTCCGTAAGAACCGTTGGCTGACATAGGGACTGGAGGGGGAGACATATTTGTCACGTTTTGTCCGTCGAACTTTCCTCGAAAGTTCTGTCCGTCCGGCTGCGGACTGAACTCAACCCGACGTGCTTTCACCGTACGTTAGCCAGCTAGCCTACATAGCGTCTCCCACATAGAAGTGTTGCCAGATCTTGTAAGAGAAATAAGCACCCAGATCTATGAAAACAAGCCCAAAAGAAGCGACTATGGACCACATCATGCACGTGCACACATAGACATAAAAGGGGGCTTGAGCCCCTGCCCTTTTACCCGTTGGTAAAAAGGTGCCCTCTCCAGACCATGAATTATAGCCGATCTACAAGCTCACAACGCGTCCCAGCGCGACGAGTTGTGAGCTTGTAGATCGTCTATTTTCGGTACACGATACAGCGCGCAACGAAGTATGTCCAATCGAAACCTAACCCTGCCGGGCGCACGCACTCACACAATGTCCATTGTCCATTCAATGAGGAGAGCAGATGCACACAGAGAAGCGCAGACAATCAGTGATCCGTCTTAATTTGAGACAGATACAGTAGGTATTTGTGGATTAAAAATAATTATACTGTTAATTTCCTCTCTCTCTCGCTCTTTATCTAATATAGCCTTAGATAAAGACTCTAGATGTATTTTATCGATTTTACTACGTTTTATCTCTACGAGAGTCTTATCTACCTACCACCCCCCGATTACCCTGAAATGTCAGCTCCAAAGACCGTACTTCTCCAAACATGTACAAATGCTAAATATAAGGTGCTTACCCGCTTGCCCCAAATGTTAACTCGGTGTAAGGCGTATTTGTGCAATGTATTAGTCCATATCTTTCAATAAAGAAGTGTTTTAATCCCGTCTGTGGCCAATTCTGTCGGTTCCCAATAGACGGTGGTGACGGGGCGCATCCGGTGAAATCCGGAATTACACTCAATGTAAACAGGAAATAAACGAGGGGGGGAAATGGCGTTCAGCCACAGACGGGAACAAAACACTTCTTTATTGAAAAATATGGACTAATACATTACACAAACAGAACGGACACCGAGTTAACATTTGGGGCAAGCGGGTAAGCACCTTATATTTAGCATTTGTCCATGTTTGGAGAAGTACAGGCTTTGGAGCTGATATTCCAGGGTAATCTGGGGGGGTGGTAGATAAGACTCTCGTAGAGATAAAGGATATCAAAATCGATAAAATACATCTACGCCTTCAGTATTTAAGGCTACTTGAATACTTAATAACTGAAACTGCTCATTTTACATTGTTAACCAGACATTTAAGGCTATACTGGATTGTTAGGGCAGGCTGGGTGGTTGTTGTGGCTGTTCTGGCAAAGATTGTTTTTTGTCAATGTGATCAGAAGGTTGTGTCCCACTGTTGTAGAGTAATATGCTGAATTGCTCATATAGATCATCAGTGACAGTAACTTTTGTATGAATATTGTTCATGTTTGTTTCAGTATAACCCTCGATTCATAGTGTTAATTTAAAATGAGATATTCCTCTATATCTGGGTAGAAATGTAATGTCCTGTAATGCTCTTTTGAAATTCCAGCCCCGGCCTCTCCAAATCCCTCTGCACGTCTCTGGACCACATGAACACTTTAAACCATGGTTATTTTCAAAACATCTTGAAATAAAATGTGGAATATTTGGAAGATTTTTGAAACATTCTAACACCACAAAAAAAACATTTTCAGATGGTGGGTTTGGGACAAATACATATTAATGTGATTAATTGCAAAATGGTCCCCGATGAAAACGTTTTGACACTCCCTCCCCTGTAAGTCTGTGAATTGACGTGAGGTGATTTTGCAAGTAGAATGTTTGCTCAGTTGTATGGTATTCATCGTGGGAACCACAAACTTAAAGGAGAATTTTGGACTAAAGTTTCATTACCTTTTCTATGATGTTATATCTTTTTTTTGTGTGAGATCTGATGTTCATAGTGACAGAACACTATGCAAAAAAAAAAAAGAAAAAAAAAAAATCACTAGATGAGACTGAAATCTCGAGATTTCAATCTCGTCTAGCGAGACTCTTTTTTTTTTTTCTTTTTTTTTTTTGGACAGTGTTCTGTCACTATGAACATCAGATCTCACAGTTGGAGTTATGACATTTTTCTACTGTACCATTCATCCTAAGATATAACATCATAGAAAAGGTAATAAAACTTTAGTCCAAAATTCTCCTTTAAGTCTAAAAACCCAACCACGCTACGCTAATGTGTATTAAACTTAACACTTGGACACCATTCGATTGCTGATGTCATTTTTTTGCTTCAGCAAACGCCTCCCCTCCACCATCCACCTCCCAAAATCCACCTCCCCAGCCTCTTGTCTCAACCCACCTCCAGTCGTTCATCGCGAGCCGCTCCTCTCACACACATAAGAGTATTTTTGGACGACTCCCCAGATGAAATTTAGGAGAATTTTGCCCAAACCTAAGGTAATTAATTCTTCAATTAAAATGTTGTTAAACATTTTTAATGAGGAATCGACACCGGGGAGTTCACCAAAAAACTGAACAATGTTTTAGCAGAGTAAGAGACAACGCAGAAAAAAACACAAAATAAAAATAAAACAACAAGTTGGGTTTATCTTGTTGAGCCACTTTTTGTTGCATTGGATATTTCAGCAGAGCAGACACATCTAAAACATCTTTAAAAAACAATCAACTGTGAGGTGTCTCTTGGCACATCCTTCATGTCAGGTGACGGCTGTTTCATTTGCCCCCCTCCTCCTCGGTGGGCACTAATTAGCCCATTAAAACCGGTAAAGCATCGGTGTGCATTTTAGATTTTAGCGTTGGCTATTCAAAAATAGCAGATATACAAGCTCACAGCGCGTCACTTCGTGCCGCACTGTGAGGGGATGTTCCTCCCGGGGAAGGGCTGTCCGCACCGAGACATGGCCATCACCATTGATAATGCTGTGGTGACCTCAACTCGGACTGCGAAGAATCTGGGTGTGACCCTGGACGATCAACTGACGTTCTCGGCAAACATCGCATCAGTGACGAGGTCCTGCAGATTCCTGCTCTACAACATCAGGAGGATTCGCCCCTTCCTCACGGAGAAGGCAGCCCAGGTGCTCATCCAGGCTCTCGTCATCTCCCGCCTGGACTACTGCAACTCCCTCCTTGCTGGTGCTCCGGCATCTGCAATCAGACCTCTGGAGCTTGTTCAGAAAGCTGCGGCTCGTCTGGTGTTCAACCGCCCCAAGTTCTCCCACACAACCATCCTTCTCCGTTCTCTACACTGGCTCCCCGTAGCGGCTCGCATCCAGTTCAAAACCCTGGTACTAGCCTATAGGGCAGTGAAAGGAACAGCTCCTTCTTACCTCCGGGCTATGGTCGATGCCTACACCCCTGCCCGACCACTTCGGTCTGCCACCTCGGGGCGACTGATTGCCTCGTCACTCAAGGGTCCTTCTGGCCGATCCACACGGTCACGACTCTTTTCTGTTCTGGCCCCACAGTGGTGGAATGAACTTCCCACTGATGTTAGGACAGCAGAGTCACTGCCCATATTTCGCCGCAGGCTGAAAACCCACCTCTTCAGGAAACACTACCCCTCCTCTCTGCCTGACCTACTTGTTGTTAACTAGTTGTACGAACGCTTGTTTTTCTATTGCTGTATTGTTTATTGGATCTTGTTTAGTCGATACACTTATTTGTTTTAGCTCATGCTCATTTGATTTAGCAATTTTTGTCTCATTTGTTTAAGGAAATAGGTGGCTGATATATTGTACTTTTACCTTAGCGCTAGGTATACTCTTGGTTGCTTGTTTTTGCAGAAAATGCACTAAAGACTTCTGGTGATTAGTAGTTTTCGTTCCCTACCTATGTTGAATACACTTATTGTAAGTCGCTTTGGATAAAAGCGTCTGCTAAATGACTGTAATGTAATGTAATGTAATGTAATGTGAGCTTGTACATCTGCTATTGTTTTTAAATGTCTGAAAAATCTTGACATAACTACTGGTTTAGAAGGCATTTGTAGAATCGGCCTCAGGTCTTAATGGGTTAGGCCTACAGGGGTGTCAAACTCATTCTAGGTCACGGGCCGGACTGGGTAAAATGCGTCTTCATGCAGTGCTGGACCAAGCATGCGCATGCAAGTCTGTCTCTGGTGTAACTAATTGGAAATATAGTCGTGGGCAGTGTTCTCTCCTCCACGTCATCAGTGCCCATACCCTAGGTGGGGTTGGCGAAAGGGCCTTTCTGTGTGGAATTTTCATGTTCTCCCAGTGTCCCTTAGGGTAGGTACCCTCACAAAAAAACATGCAGTAATCCTGGTCTCTATATACTGCCTCCCCCTGGTCAGCCTGATGGAGGGGAAAGGAACTGGTTGGAATAACATGTTCCATCGCCCATTAGTCATGGGCAATGCACGCACATTCAAAAAGTAAGTCAACAGGTGAAGGACACAAATGCATACACTGAGACAAGGAAGAGATGTCCGAGATATAACACTTTTTTTGGTCTTCTTAACTCACTCTGCTACACTGGGAAGACATCTTAATTGTGTTTGTACAAGGTCTACAACATCTCCAGCTAATCAACAGAGCAGTTGTGGGAGTGGGAGGCACTCACATCATTATAGACTCAGTACTCAGTGGGTTCCTGGCATTGGACTGTCAATTAGAGACGCGCAAATGTGTTGCTTGCTTAATCACCCCAAAAACTGGCCCCTAGGACTTCCCCCTTAATGCAACCCCATTAAAGGGGCCATCGAAACAAAAGATCTGCCTTTAATGGCAACAATCCCTCAGTGCTGTGGCGGTCCAAGCCAAACTTGTATCTTTAAATGAGTCATGATGGATGTGCCGGGACCCCTGTGTCAAAGAGTTTTATTACCGCATGATGGATGAGTCCTGTGTGTGTCTCTGTGTGTGTGTCTCTGTGTGTGTGTGTGTGTGTGTGTGTGTGTGTGTGTGTGTGTGTGTGTGTGTGTGTGTGTGTGTGTGTGTGTGTGTGTGTGTGTGTGTGTGTGTGTGTGTGTGTGTGTTTGTAGGCGGGTGGAGGGGATATATTGGCAATTCTGGGCCGCTGCAAATCCGAAGCCACCCCATCTCACTTAACCAAGAGTCTTTTGAAGAGAGTGAGAGGGCGAGAGAGCGAGAGCGAGAGAGAGGGAGATGTAGGGGTGCTCAAGCAAGTTCGTTAACACAATTAGCGCTTGTTTCCTGCCAAACCCTGGAGCTCTCCTTGAAGTTGACTCTGCGCTATCGCTGTGGCGACTTGGCCGGGCCTCAGAGGAGTGTCATTGATTGGTATCATATTATTATATTATAATCTCTGGACAACAGTATCTGAACTAGGTTTCTTTGGTATTATTTAAGGCGTTAATAACTCGTTGTTGTTGCTGAGAAATGCAGCATAGCCATGTAGCTTAGAGTGGCTAACTGCTTGGCTGCTAGTGGCTGCAAGCGATGTTTAAAAAAATAAAAATAAAAGTTAAACAACAAAAATTGACATCCACGCAATGTGCATTGCAAGCCTGTTAGTAGATCGGCTATTTTTGGTGCAAGACAAATGTGCACGTAGTGCCAAGAGACAAAAGCTATAGTGACACAAAGCCTCAAACTAGCAGTGCATGTCATTAACCACAAATGGGCGGATTTCACAAGCTACTCAGAGCTACAGGCTCAGCTCATGTTATGACATGTGAATGGTACCGGAGAAAAGAGCTCCACAAGTATTTTTTAGGTGACGTTTTGAGCCTAGTAGCTCTTCCTCAGACAAAAGACATGCAAATGGGAATTGAAAATATGTCCTACAGGCATACGTCTATAGTGACATGCCCAAAATAGTGATGCCAGGGTTTAAGTGATTAAACATGCGCCATGATGTAAATAATTTCCAGGCATCCATCAGTTTGCAACAATACATCATTCCTTTATTGAAATGGCAGCTACCTCATTTACAGGCAAGCCTCTCCAATCTGTTTAAAAACCAACTCATCTCGTTTTGCCTCCTCGGCAACACAAGGTGTCGAGGAAAACAATTCCCTTCTATTTACCTTCAGCGTCAGCAGGGAATTAATCCTTATTTAAACCTGGGCGGGCCGCCGGACACCAGAGCACCCACAGACAAATATGATCTTTCCAGTGGAAAGTACCTATACTTCATTCTCTAATTAAAGGTATTCCATAGCCCAGGCTTTCAGCTGAATAAGCAAGCCGTTCCCGCGGACAGCTAATAAACTAAGGCTGTTAATTGCAAACGAAAGCCTCCATTAGGCATAAATAATTTGGCCACTTGGGTACGTGCCCACTTCCAAATTAGTTATTCCTTTCGTTCCACGGAATTACCTATTCTTTATGATGTTGCCTGTACTTTATGTATGAGCAGCAGAAAGAAAGAAAAAGAAAGAAAATACATTGAAGTGTCCAAGAGTCACATACATGTGTAATGTACCCTGTCACAACAACTCACTACATTCAACATCAGCCACAACACAACACAACACAACACAACACAACACAACACAACACAACACAACACAACACAACACAACACAACACAACACAACACACAGCCAGTATTCCAGAGCCAGGCACACTCACTGAACATGATTCATTGCCAGCCAGTCAATGGGGCCACAGTAAAGTTAGTTTTATATTGGATAGTAGGGCTGCCAGAATTGGCCAAAAATTACGTTTGAATATTCCTTTTAAAAACCCACATGGGTTCGATTAATTCGAACCTATCGAATGTCGAATGTATATTATTTTTAATAATAAATATTGTATGCAGTAAAATGTACGATTAAGTAAAGCCTCGAGTGGAGACTTCTCCCTTCTTCCTCTGACTGACGGCTCTGTGATCTCGCAATTTTTTTTTATTCGAACCTTACTTTTATAGTCGAAGGTTCTTTTATTTGTAATATTCGAAAGAATATTCAAATATGGAATATTCTTTGGCAGCTCTATTGGATAGTTGACAGATATTGAACCACAGAGCTATTTAGGGCTGTCAATACTCAGTAATCAACTAAATATTTTTCATTTAGTATTTTCAATTGCTTGACAATACCAAATGAGATGTTGACGCTCAAACAAACTCTACATTGTGCAGGGGGGTGTAAAATGCTGATTGTGGATGATTCAAATTGTAAGGAAGAAATAGGCATTAAACAGGTTAATATTCACAATACACACACATTTCCAAGAATTGCAGATGAGACAGTAATAACTAAAGCAATAAAGCATTATCTTGATACTCGGTATAAGCAGTGGTGGAAATGGCGTTGCACGCATGGGAACGGCGTTCCCATAGCAACCGTTGCGGGGGAACGCAGTGAACACGTGTGGGAACGCTCTCCAGAGAGTCAATTTTTTTTTTTTAAATAATCGCATATGAGGTTTAGCACTGTTTTCCTAAATCGTCCATAAGTCTTACGGCACTTGAATGCATCACTCCAGGCAGGGCTGAGCCGTGGGTGTGTTTGTCAACACACGCACATGGCTCTGAACACAACCAATAGGCAGCCGTAATACTGCAGGGTCCCCGCTTTCCACCTATGGTTACACAACCCGATCTCCAGAGGACAACGTTCTCTTTGAACGTTTTTGAAATCTTTTGAAATTCCGTGAATAGACACGGAAAAACCCGAAATTCCGTGCATAGCCGCCTCGCATCTCGCCCATTGTGACTAAACCATGACGGAGGCACGCAGTCACAGGCGAACTGTCACCCCGTGAAGGACCACCGAGGGAGCTAAGGCGACCGAGTTGCCGTCCTGAACGGTGTGACATTCGCCTTTGCCTACTCAGCGCCGTTTGAGTTATGTACCGATAGGCACAGAATCGTAAATTTTGTTGTGGGGACTGCTCTGCTTCCGGGGTTTTCCACCGTGGGACTCGCCGTACATATGCACGCAATTTCGGGGTCTCTAGGCGACTATCCACGGAATGAAGTGCACTGTTCCGTGCAATGTTACGGAGATCTCTGGAGATCAGGCTGGGTTACAAGGGTTACAGGAAGTAGCGTTGACCACACAATGTGTGTGTGTGTGTGGGGCGGGGGGGGGGGGGGGGCTCCAGGAAAAAATAGCGTGTGAAGTAGTTTCAACTAGGCTACCTGGCTACTTCTATTTCCAGTAGTATTTCAAAATAAAACGTGTGTTGAATTATAACACATCTCAAGTATAGATTTAAAAAACCTCTTATTTTGAAATGCATATCGCTTTGAAAGGAAACAGACTTCTGTGGCCGCTTGCTTGACTACGTAAACAACCGCTACACACGGACGTGGACATATGGAATATAAAGACTTAACTTCACCCAAAAAATGACTTATTTTCTATCAATTGCACACCCTATGAAGCCTTGAATCCATGGATCCTTTTTTGTTTTTGTCGCATTCCTAAGCTAATAATTTGATTCCCGTCTCCTACCGGCTAATGTATCCGGTAGGAGACACAAAGTAGATCATTTGTGTCTCCTACCGGAAATACACACGGTCATCAAATTATTGTCTTAGAAATGCCACAAAAACAAAAATAAATCCATGAAATCAAGGCTTCATGGAGTGTGTAAGTGATAGAAAATAAGTAATTTTTTGGGTGAACTCCTCCTTTAAAGTTTGGGGCAAAAGTTCATATTTACCACCATGCTCTGCTCTCTGAAACCAAGACAATCTTTGCAGAAGGTGAGTAAGTAATTTTAATCTAACGCTGACAGTGAGAGTGAGTCGTGGAAAGTAACTAAGTACATGTACTCAAGTACTGTACTCGAGTTTAATTTTAAGGTATTTTTATTGAGTAATCAGGGGCACCCAATCGAAAAAATAAGAATTAAACAACATAACCCTAACCCTAACCCTAAACCCGAATTAAAGTAACAAAAAAACGAAAATAAAGTACCCAAATCCACGAAATTAACCGCAATTTTCTTTTTTTTAAATAACATAACCCTAATCTAACCCTAACCCTAACCCTAAACCCGAAATGAGTAACAAAAAAAACAATATAAAGTACCCAAATCCGCGAAATTAACCGCGCGCGCGCACGGTCACACAGGGTTCCCAAAGCGAATCCAGGCCATTTCCACCACTGGGTATAAGTATAACATTATTACACCCGTCTTGTACAAATGTTTTCATTCGACAATATTCATCATTTAAACCAACAAATCATTGTAAAGAAAAACTGCATTTGTTATTCAACATAATGAGTCAAATAAATGAGTCTATGTGTGTTTGTCAGCCCCCGCACAGAATGAAGAAGGCATTTTCTTAAAGTCGCTAGTCTGCGTGAATATGTGATATATATCCTATATTAACACATTCACTGCCATTGACAGAGATCTCCGTCATTTAAAATCCATCCGTTCACCGCCACTGACGGATATCTCCGTCATTTAAAAAAAACAACGTTATCTTGGGTCCAGAACCCAAGATAACGTGATCCGAAGATTTGCTGCTCCATTCACTTCCTGGTTAACTTTAAACTTAACTTTAAAATCCTGTATCTCGGCTCCTGTGTTTTACTATGTATTTTGGGCGAAACATGCTATTTTCAACTGGGTATAACAAGAGAACGGGAGGTCACAATGACATTTTTTTTTCACGGAAGCACAGTGATTTCCTCTGTGATTAGCAAACATCAGGGGATCGATCATACTGGAGATAAATATGATGTGGTTCTTGAAAAATGTGTCAGAATGCTTAAAAATGCTGGCAGAAGCTACCTGCCAGTATTAGAAAGCCCCTGGCAGTGAATGTGTTAAGCCCAGTGGCCTTGTGGTTAGAGTGTCCGCCCTGAGACTGGGATGTCAGAGTTTGATTGCCGGGTCACACCAAAGACTATAAAAATGGGACCCTTTGCACTCAGCATCAAGGGTAAGTTCCTGCGACACACTAGCATCATGGCGACCCAAGGACCACATATGGGGCCCCCGGGGGCACATGCACACCAATAATCCAATATGCACCAAACTTGGCACACATAAGATAGCGTATTATGGCTCTAATTTAGAAAAAAACGAAACAAACATCACTAGCTTTCAACCAAGAGTCAGGAAGTTGATTTATAGTGTGCGCTCATGCAAGTTAAACTCTATTGTTCGTCAAACAGACCTGACTTGCAACTGTAAGCTTCGCAAAATTAATAGCAGATCTACAAGCTTACAACGGGTCACATTGCATTGTGAGCTTGTACTGTAGATCGGTTATTTTTTGATGATGCCAAAATAAGTACAACAAAGTATATAGGTTGTAGGAGATAAAGTAGATTAAAGAACAAACAAGGCCATATTGCTGGTACTGTACAGTAGATGTGACAAACTGTTCAGGAGGGAACAGGAGTGTTTGTTTCATGCAAGCTTAGAACTCTCCATAGAAAACTGCAAACACTGAAATTACAAAGTTGATATCCGTGATAATAAAGTCTGGCCAATTCAGGGGTGGGCTGGCCATTTGGCGTACCGGGCAAATGCCCGGTGGGCCGCGGGCCAGTGGGCCGCTGGGCCACCAATTTTTTTTTTTTTTTTAATCAAATATTTTCGTTCCCGTTTTAGGATTATTACGGTCATTTCAGGGTCGCGTGGCCCAATTATTAGTTATTAGTTACGTTAATGTTTGGGCTGGGACGCTTTCCAGCAGGGGCCTCAGTGCGGCTGTAGAGTTCATGTGCAGGGCTGGGCTGAAACAGTGAAACGCTCCCCCCCCCCCGTTGACAAAACGGTCCGGGGGGTGGTGGGCCGGTCCGGACCAAAAATGCCAGGGCTGAATTTGGGTCCCAGTCTGGCCCTGGGCCAATTGGAATAAAAAAAAAACGGGACCATGTGGTTTATGAAAGGATGGCTAGTTCCACGCCAACTCTTATTACTGTAGTGTGGTTTTGGCCGCAGACATCCCTTGTTCTTGGAAGCGGTATCAAATGGCACATGAACACTATAATCACAGCAATTTCACAAACATCTTCAACTGTACAGTCACACAGAAACACTGTCCAGGAGCAACACGACTACAGAAGAGCTCCTTATATCCAAACAAAAAAAACATTAATGATTGAGATCAAAGAGAGGGAAGAAGAGATGTGGTTTCTTTGAACAGTGAATACACAGATACCCAGCTAATGGTCTGATAAAAACAGGTATGTGGGCTTGACGACCAGATTGAAGATTCTAATTGCTCCTCAATGTTTTGTGGTTTGCTGTGTGAACGAACAAAGAGTCCAATGAGCTCAGAGTGACAATAACACACACACACACACACACACACACACACACACACACACACACACACACACACACACACACACACACACACACACACACACACACACACACACACACACACACACACACACAGGACTCATGTAGTTAACCTGTCATCCTTCATGTATTCATCCTGTATATTTGTCCCCGCCAGGCCGAAAGGCATGGCGAGAGAGTACGTTTTCCACCCCGTCCGTCCGTCCGTCCGTCCGTCCGTCCGTCCGTCCGTCCGTCCGTTCCGTCCGTCCGTCCGTCCGTCCGTCCGTCCGTCCGTCCGTCCGTCCGTGT
Source organism: Gymnoscopelus braueri (assembly GCF_963280865.1). Classification (NCBI taxonomy): domain Eukaryota; kingdom Metazoa; phylum Chordata; class Actinopteri; order Myctophiformes; family Myctophidae; genus Gymnoscopelus; species Gymnoscopelus braueri. The sequence goes on along the minus strand of NW_027660989.1, from coordinate 642,722 downwards.
GTCCGTCCGTCTGTGACCAGCTAATCTCCGGCACCGTTGTCTTGATCGCAGCGAAACTGTGCACACACACTCCCTGGATGCCAATTCAGAACCTTTGCCCCAAATTCTTCTCATGGGCCTTTTATAGCGCCACCAGGAGGCTGATTTGTGCAAAACATATTTTTTGACAGTACTCAAATCGGTACACAGTATCTCTATAGTTATTAGACGAAATGGGTCTTTCAGATTTCTCATAGTCCATCCTGATTGGCTAAAAATTGACTTCCAAAGTTTGCAGGAGTGCTCCGTTTTGAACAAAATGCCTCAAATCATGAACACAGCATGCAATTTCCGTGAAATTGTAGGCCGAGAAATAACTACCATTTGAATTTTTTCAAATCAGCCTCATGGTGGCGCTATAACATGCCGATTCGTGTTATTACCTATAACTGCACCGATATGTGTAAAACTTTGTATGAGCACTCCCTCGAGGTCAAGGAAAAACCTCTGCCCTGCATTTTTCACATCTGCCTTTTATAGCGACACCAGGAGGCCGACTTATGTAAAACACATTATTTTATACTACTCCTTCCAATTTTATCCAAATTTCACGCAAATCGGTACACATGATCTCTATACTCATGTGATCACGACGGATGTGTTTGATTTTTCATATTCCATACTGATTGGCTAAGATTGACATCTAAAGTTTGCATTATTGGCTTGTTTTGAACAAAATTCCGCAAATCATGAACGCACCGTCCGATTGCGGTCAAACTTTGCACGCACATTCACACTATGTTGAGGAACAAATGCCGAGCTTTTAACATTGGCCTGTTATAGCGCCACCAGCAGGTCTAATTTAGCGAAACATGTTTTCAACAAAATGCCTAAAATCATGAATGCAGTCAGTGTCCGATTGTCGTGCAAGGCCTAAGAAGAAATGGCACCCTTTTCACGTTGGCCTATTATAGCGCCACCTGGAGGCCACAATAGCCTACCTGACCTGGCGGAGACCTGTGCTCCGAGGAGCACTTTTTCTAGTTTAGAACTCTTTCTTCATTCATTCATTCATTCATTCGTTCATTCATACTGTACAAGATGGCAGTCCATTTGGAAGTTTATGTCTGCTGTTAGCCAGACCACTTGTGACACATGTCCTGGAACACACCGTGTATCATTTGTCCCCTGGGCTGCTCTGCTGTGAGTGACGCCTCCCTGACACCCGTGTTCTGACAGCGTGACGCCGTCACACCGCTGCCTGCCTGCTCCTCTCCACCCTCACATCACACAACCTACACCACCGTGTGTGCGTGTGTGTGTGTGTGTACACAATTGGGAGGGGGGTTAATCCTCACCTCTCCCTGCCCTTTTGGAAACATCGGTTCAAATTAATGCCACCGCCATTTGCACCCCCAACAAACACAACTCTTAAGGCATTGTTGTTGACGATGACAGCTCCTCAATGCTCTCTCTCGCTCTATCTCTATCACTATCTCTCTCTGTCACACATACACCAGGTGTGTGTGTCTGTGTGGAGGCGGTGGTGACACGTACCTGTTTATTAGCCCTCATCACAGCCTGTCAGAGGAGCCACATTTAATTCAAGTCATGATCAAAGGCGAGGCAGGCCGAGTTTAGCCCGAAGGTAGCGTTCCCAGCGAGCCTCCCCCAACCCCCCCCCTTGGAAGCGCATGCCACACCGTGTACGTGTGTGTGTGTGTGTGCACGTTTCCTAATTAGTTAGCATTAAGGTAGACAGCACTTATGCCTACACAACTACATCAAAAGCTTTGATTGGGGGGCGTTCACACCCCCTGGGGAGATGGGTGTTGACATCAAAACATCACTTTGAATAAATCTGGGCTATGTCAAAATAAAAAGAAAAAAAGAAAGGTAACCTCTCCTTTAAGTGTGATTTACACCTTGTCGTATGATGGTATGGCGTGCCAAAAAAATAGCTGATTTACAAGTCATCTGAATGAAGGGATGCGAGGGCACGTCAGTCATGTCATGTGGCACCGTGAAGGATTGGAGATGAAACATACAAATAAATAGACTTAAAGTCTTAATGTCATTAGGTAAAGTTCAGCTAAAGCTTTCAAGACCTTTCAGCCATTCTGTGATCACAGTTTTGTCAGCCAAGGACTTTAAAGTTATCAACACACATTTCTTTCGTTTTATTTTTAAATGTTAGCATTTACTTCAGAAACACCAATTTAATGGTTGCAGCTTATCACTGAGGGTCTTTGTGAAAGGGTATTTGTGAAAAAATACTTGAAGTGCGTCTTCCATCTACGCTCCTGGACACGCTTTTAATTTTGGACGCTGTGTGTGGGTTGATTTGACAGAAAGTTAATTGTAAGTGATTGGAGTCCAAGTAGAGCAACACATTCAGGTTACATCTTTCATTAGTTAAATATCCAAATAGATGCCAGGACACAAATAGAAACGGTCACTGCCAAACACATCTCTGCTTTTCCAAGGTCTCTTTTAAAGGCACATTCAATCATTAATCCTGTCTGTTTTTTTACGCTGTTGAGTTGTTTTATGGCTTTTCAATAGTCACATTTGAGGAACTTCAAGGTGCGTAGATGAAGTTTGTTCAGCGCCTCGCTGTTTCAAGAAAGTGCCATTTATTACACATCCGCCCACATGCACAAATTCCTCTCTTTATAAAGGATTTGCTCTGTTCTGTTATAGCATACGCATAAAAGAGCATAACAGAATAAAAAACACTATGATCCAAATGTCGAAGAGGTTTCTTAGACTTCGTCATTAGAAAATAAACATGCAATCGCTGTCTAAAGAGGCGGTTAGTAACACTTTGTTACATTTAAGTAAGTAACTTCATGGATAAATTGTATTTGTAAGGGTAGTATTGTATTTGTAATACAACATACTTACTTGAGTATATTTGTGAAAAAGAAACTAATACTCATACAATATCAGATCGGGATACCACTTTCATCCAATCAGGGGAGGGAGAACTCATACAGGATACAGAATTAACAAGTGAAATTGGAAGTGATGAAACAAATAATTGAGCAGACAAAATTGGAACTGGAACACAAACTGATAAATGATTTGTGTGGGGTTCTCTCTCTTCATTGGATTACATTTGTAACCCACCCACACTCCCTAGGAATTATTACAGAATATAGGGCTTTACATCTTTAATGAAACTGTTGTAATTCCATTAAGGCATTCTCATTCTGCATTGTATTGTTGGAGTTTATACGACGTATACTTTTCTACCTGGTTTCCTGCTCCATGCGTGTCCCAGGCAGGCAAACAGTGACAACCTTCCTAACGACCCTGGTTGACATGGCAAAAGACCCAAACCAGTTGAACGTGGCATCTTGGAGACCAGCCACCTGGAATTCTCTCCAGCTTCCTTGACTTTCTTGTCTATTTACTGTTTGTTGCTGAGAGTCAAAGAGTAGCCCGCAGCGTTCCACTATTCGTGGTTCGAGGCTTCCCCTGCGGTGCCTGGCATGAATAGACTGAAGAGAGGGAAAAAAGAAAGAAACAACAACAGAAGACAGGCTGACATCCAGACCTCTCATTGAATCATGGAGGAGTGGGGGGGGGGGGGGGGTCATTCTGCTCTCTGTGGAGACAAAAGCTCTTACTGTCTGCCACACTGGAAGTCCACAGCTACCTCCACACTCTGCCAGCATCCCCCCCCCCCATCTTCCTTTAGCCCCCAAAACATCCACATCATTTGGGGAGCCGAGTGGCTGCTTGGTCCATTGTTCTACATCAAAACAAGCCTCCCTTCCACAGGCCTGCCTCCCCTCTTGTGTTTGTGGCACAACAAAGATACACTGGACCCATAGTAACCTGTCCTGTAGCAGCTGCCTACCACCTGTGGAGTCCAGGCAAATTAGCCAAGGAGTGTGCACACAAGTACGCAAGTTTTTTTTTTTTCTATTCAGATTATTAAGCAGCTGGTGTGCATGTGCATGCGTGCGTGCATGTATGCGTATGTGTGTGTGAGCAGACGTGACATGCGTTTGTTTGTTCGTGTGTGCGTTAAATGACACTCCATCTCATGAGGAATGGTACTTGACCTCTGCAAGCCTTGCTCCTGTATTCCTTGGAGTGGGGGGGGGGGGGGGGCGCGCACACACATACAGGCAGAGTAACGTACCACAAGACGACAACAGCATATCTCACCAAAAAGCCTGCCGTCATTGACACGTCTAAAAGGTGTCGTAAATGAATATTAAATGTTCTCCAATCAACCTTGATTGGTAAGTTGGGGAAAGAAATTATAATAATGTACGAACGCTCTCTCTCTTCAAACAGCTTCTGTGTACAATGTCTGTCACAGCTTTGCCCTGCCGAAGTCACTCATTGGTTCCATGATTAATGACACCCAGCAACAGTTATGGTGGCATTAACAATTAGCTGGAGCTGTCAAGCAGTCAGTCTAAGATGGCTGACTAATTGAGAGGCTGGTTGGTCATTGTGTCTGGACATAGAAGCAGGGAACACATCTCCTGCTTTCATCTCCTTCCTGTAGGACTCTTCTAACACCGCCTGAGAAAAGTGCGTGTGTGCACTTCGGGGTGGGGCAGGGCGGAGCGTGCACACAGGGTGGGTTTAATTACACTATGAATGTGGCGTATCAACCCACGGTGAACTTAACAAAGTTAACTTCAAGATGGTTTGCTGTTGATGGTAAAAGCCCTTGGGTTTCACAGCTCATGTTCTCAGAGGTTTCACAGTTCATGCAGAAATCAATAAAAAAGACCTTGGAAAGAGGTTTAATAGTAGATGGTTCACATTCTCCAAAAGGTGTCACAGTTTCTTCTGTAGTGTGTTCATCATAAAACGAAAAATGAGAGGCCAGACGTAAAGTAAATGAAGATACTGTAGGTTATTAAGTGCACCACCAATCATTTATGTTGGGTGGATGTATGCCTTGCCCACGTATCCAGGTATATCACCTTTTTCACCCAGTGAGACAAATGCAAATACGGAGTGGGACACATTAATTCGGAAACAAGTCCGCAAGGACTTTTTTGGACAGACCTTTTAGACAAAAATATTATTAATGTAATTGTGATGTTTTACATTATTTTTGCCTAATAAAAATTTCAATCAATCAATCAATCAATCATCCTTGGGGTGGTTTTAGTCTATATAGCACCACTTCCATACAAAGAACATGTTCAGCCCCGATATTGTTCTTTACAGGTTCTCTACTGGTTCTTACTTTAGGCACCTGTAATATTTTTGTTAGTGCTAGTAGTTAGCACCATTGCTTGTCTAGTGTGTACATTCAATATACTGTTGGCCATAACACAAGTTCTGTTCCCGCACTCACTGCAGTGTGTCCCTCCCCTCTCCCCAGGTTTCCTGCACCATTTTGAAAGTAAAATGTAAGACTTTTTAAGACCCTTTTAAGACCTCAACAAATGTAATTTAAGACCCAAATAAATGTTGCAACAATGTCTTCCTATATTGAAATTGGCTAATGGGTGTGCAGGCCAGCGGGTGGTAAAACGTCTATTAATCCATTAAGACCGGCAACGCATCTGTGTGTCATTTTAAGATTTTTGGCTATTCCAAAATAGCACATCTACAAGCTCATAGCGCGGCACCGAGTGCTATGAGCTTGTAGATCTGCTATTTTTGAAAAATCATGAAAATGTTTGCAAATCTTTGAACATACATTTTTTAAAGCGAACATTTTTAACTCTGTTACAACTACTGGGGGTCCCTGGATATTTTGAGATTATTATTGACATTTTTTATTAGGAATAGCCCCTTGAGATGTAGCATCTCGTTTGAGAGGGGATCCTAGGTACATGATACACTGTATAGACATTAAAAAAAAAGAAAAAAAAGAAATAGACATTAAAAAAAAGAAAAAAAAGAAAACATAGGGGGAAACAAAACATTAGATGGGGATCCACTGCCAATTACATATTTTTTGAGAACCACTGATGTTATAGCAACATATGTTTTAAAAAAAAACATTTGTAACTCAAATCTTTGCTTTAAAAAATATACATATCAAAGACCCACATTTTTCCAAAAAATAGCAGATCTACAAGCTCATAGCACGGCTATGGGCATTTATATATATATTTTAATCAAAGGCTGTGAGTGTGTTGTTTACTGTATAAGCCTATTACAGATTGATTCTCATCTTATCTCTGGCTGGTAATATACAATAAATATCACCCTTTTTAAAATAGACATTTGCATTGTTCTAGATCAGGCCTTTAACAATCAATAAAATGAGTGTGTCTCAAGCATTAGGGTGCTTGTGTGTGTGTGTGTGTGTGTGTGTGTGTGTGTGTGTGTGTGTGTGTGTGTGTGTGTGTGTGTGTGTGTGTGTGTGTGTGTGTGTGTGTGTGTGTGTGTGTGTGTGTGTGTGTGTGTGTGTGTGTGTGTGTGTCCTACACCAGTGGTTTTCAAACTTTTTCATGTCAAGGGCCCCCAAATAACACTTATTAGCCCGCAGACCCCCATTTGAAAAGATAAGCCAAGGACCCCCATAAGAGAAGATTTTTACAGCTCTAGCAGTGATTCTCAGCTATTTTAATTTGAAGGATCCCAGTTTGACATACATTAGGCTATGGACCCCTAATGGCATTTATAGTGCGGGGACCCCAATTTATATTGTAAAATCAATGTTAATTTAACTAAAGAGTGTACAAATGGTTCCATTTGTACACTCTAGAGTTACAGACCCATAAGGGTCCATTTGGTTCCTAACTATCTATTATTTACTGGGGACCCCTCAAGGACCCCTGGGGGTCCCCTGACCCCACTTTGAGAACCACTGCACACATTTACTTCTGATCAGTCAAACATTTTTCACTTGAAACTGTTGCCTGATGACAGCTGAGGGTGAAGCGTTCCTCGTTTTTATTCCACATTGTAATCGGTGACATCCGTTCTATAGCATACATTTGTCGTTAGCGCTTAGCATTCATTAGCATGCTCTGTAGCAACAAGTACTGCCAAACAGTGCTCAACTACAACTACTGCTAACTTTATCAACCAAAACGGTCGCGGGGCTATGATTTTGTCCAATGCCCACTTAAATGAGCTTCTGAGCTTACACAGACACCTGGAGCAAATGAATTAACGAGCGACACAACTGAGTTAATGAATGAGAGAGGGAGAAGAGAGACAAGGGCGGGGCTATTAGCCTATGGAACACACACGGACTGCAGTGCGTGCGTCTCTCAACCGCTCAACTCAGTGGGAGAGATGGAGGAGCGTACTGATATATCTTTATGGAAAATTCAACACTAGAATACGCACAGATGTTTATGGCTTCCATTTTCCCATGAGCCTTAAAAACATAATCTTCAAATGTAATACCTACGGTCAAATTTAAGACCTTAAATTCCTGATATATTTTTTAAGAGAATTTAAGACTTTTTAAGGACCCGCGGGAACCCTGCTCCCCTAAAGAGACCAGTGCTAATAAAGTGCATCCAGTCGAGTTGTTAGCGGACACCTGCGAGGCCACACAGCCACACAGTGACTCCCTCAAAAGGCTGCTATCAGTGGAGGCCATGGGAAGATTCCCATCTGCACGGCTGCAGCAGCAGCAAACCGTGGCTCCTCATGAAAGACTTTTGGCCCCGAGGCAGGGAGGGAGGCCCCCAGAATGTATGGAGAATAAAGTTGATTGTTCCCCTTTGCTGAAAAGCCAAAAGGCCCAGGAGGTGCCGCAGTTCCGCGAGTGCATGAACACACACATGTCTCAAAATATTTGACAGATTTCAGACGTTATGGAAATCAACCCGTCTTTCTTCCCACCCACCAGTGACCTGTCACGCTCCCATCAGGCCCCCCCGTTGTCGCAGGCCATTGTTTGGGCTCCCAGAGTTCAAAGCAGACCCTTCAGGGGTCACTCAGTGTGTGTTGACAGCGTGTCATAAAATTAGCCTTCGTTACTAAACGGGTTTCAATCAGCTGAAAAGCCCGAGCCAAGACCTACTGCTCATCAACGAGCATTCCCAGTCACAACCCACGGCTCATCAAGGAGCAAAACTAAAAACAATACGTTGTTTCGGCATAGCTTTCAGACTTTCTGAAGCAATCCAACCATGTTTGGATGATACGCATGATGCTGATGGATTCATGACTTAATTGAAATTAAAGTTGCAAGGTTAATGGACAATTAGTTTGTACTATAGCAGCTACAGTAAGGAAACACAGGAGAAAACTCAAATAACAGGACAGCAATCTAAAATGCAGGTATAAAGAGTAAAAGTCTATACATTGTGGGTTAATAATCACTATAATCACCCCAAACCCCCAGCAATAAGTCATACCGGTCTATCTGTCTGTTTGTCACTCTGTGAACAGCTAATATCCGGCACCGCTGGACCGATCTGTGTGAAACTTACTCCCTGTAGGCGAAATAAACTCCACCCCACCCTCGTTTTTTTAATCGGCCTCATGATGACGCTATAACAGGCTGCTTCACGTTTTGGTCAATAACTCTTGAAGGTGTACCATTTTTTCCCCATGGATTCCTTGGCTCATGACACAACTCCTCATACAGGCCAGGCCCATTTGTGCCAGACTAGGTTTTTCTTCAAAACACACATTCTGCTCTGTCCAAAACTCACACACACATTATCTCTGGAGTCATGTTATCAAGATGTATCAGTGAGATTATTCATATTCTATTCCAAATGGTTATGATTGACTTCCAAAAGGAGATCTGCGATCCAAGGAACACACTATTCTAGGTATTGGTGTTAGACGGAAATGCGTGACTGCAAGTGTCCGTTTGTGTGAATTGGAACGAGATAGGTTGGGCGAATCTCTCTATGATGCACGTGTTTAATGTGTGTGTGTGTGTGTGTGTGTGTGTGTGCGTGCGTGCGTGCATGCGTGCGTGCGTGCGTGCGTGCGTGCGTGCGTGTGAGAGAGAGTGTGAGTGACATGTAGGCTACAGCATGGCAGGCTGAAGAGACAGGCTTTGAGTCAAGAATACACACACAGGTGCAGATATACATGCAACTGCTCAGAGCATGCTGTGCACACACACACACACACACACACAGTGCAGCAGCAGAAGCCAGTAGTAGTAGTGTGAGAGCAGGGAGGCAGTTAGCATCAGGCTGATGATGACATGCAGTGAAAACATTAACATAATAATTAGTGTCTTGTAATTGTTTCATTAAAACCAGTTGTTCCATTTCCCGTCTCCTTCTCCCACAAGACACCGGCCGCTATTTGGACGCCGGCCAGTGGGAGAGAGAGAGAGAGAGAGAGAGAGAGGGGTTGGAGCACGGCGCCGCTCCCCGGCCGGCATGCCTGCCTCCACCACACGCCGTTATATGAGAGAGACCAGTTTATGTGTCACTCATACAGGTACAAGCAGCGGAATGTTGGTGTGACCTGCTCCGCAATACTGTGAGACTCCATCAATAGGCTACAATATTGTTGCTCCATATTTGAACTTTTTATGTTTTTTCATAAATGTATGCCTTTATATTCATGCCTTACTTTGTCATACTACAGTGTCACACAAAAGTAGCAAACAATAGCTACTATTGTACTATTATCCTGAAAAGTAACAGTTTTGGACACATAAGGTTTCCACCCGACAGCAACGATATACACACCATAGGCATGCTCTCTAGTTGTCTCTGCAAGGCAGAAGGCGTGGCCGTGTGTCAGTGTGTCAGTGTGTGTGTCCGTCTGTGAGCAGCTAATCTCCGCCACCGTTGGACCGATCGGCATGAAACTGTGCACGCATACTCCTTGGAAGCCAAGTAAAAACCTCACATAAGTAAAAAAACTTCTCACATCGGCCTGTTATAGCGCCACCAGGAGGCAGATTCTTGCAAAACAAAGTAAACTTTAAGTTGTGTTTTTTTGTTATATGTAAGCCAGTGGCGTACCCACTGTAGAGGCAGGACAGGTGGTCGCCTGCTAAGATCTCGCCTCCCCTAGAAAACCCAAATAACCCGAAAAGGTGTCATTGCGTGCTTAATGTCCTCAAAGTGACGCATCCGACAAGCTTTAAACTGAGCAGACCAAAACTGTTCAGTCACCTCAGGATGACAGCCCTGCAGTCACACAGCTGTCTCATGCTCTTTATCTCTCTCTCTCTCTCTCTATCTATCGTCATGTCACGCCAAATTGTGTTTTACGGCCGGCATTGGGTTATAGATGGGCTCCATGATGGATATGGTCATAATATTAATATAAGAATGACACCGGCTGAGGCATGAATCATGACCGACTTTATTTCCAAGCCGGCGTTTCATAGGTCTGACACTAAAACGGTGATATATAAATGTCAGGCGCTTCAGGTCGTAAACCATTATGAAGCGTGGTTTTGATGTTGCGTTTTCACTGTTATCAACCCACGTTTTATTTACTAACGTGTGTTGGTCTCAACACATTACTTGTATAGTGACTGACAGCGTACTGTCTATTGAAATGTCTGTATTGAGACCACAACGGAAATAACACATGTCTGTCAATCCTTTTGACAGATTTTGACAGATGTTAATGCATATGCATTTGTCAATAAGCATGTCAATTAATGTCAATCAATCATCCATCCTACATCCTAAGGTTTCAAACCTTCATGAACGAATGAGTGAATGAATTACTAAATTGATTAATTGATTCACTAATATTATTTGTAACAAGAGACAACAACACAAGAGACAGTATATGTGGCATAAATATGCCACGTATACTGTATGTTCTCAATCTAGATAATGGTCATGTAAACATGTTTTATAAGCTTACAAAAGGAGCTAGTGGAATATTGTGCATGGGCCTTAGACAGGGTATGAATGGTTAATTCCAATAAATATTCCAAAGGAGCCATAAAAACTGTCATCTTTCCCCATAATGTGAATCATAGCTGACACGTTATGAATCAGTGACAAGCGCTGAGCTTAATTCTGAAAAACATAGAATTCAAGTTATCACCTGGACTATTGCTCTGGTATAAAAGTGCAATATATTTGTCAACTCAGGTCTAAGCATATCTCCAATAATTTACAAAGAGCTAAAGGTGTTTTTAATGTATACCATGCCAATCACTTATTTACTAATTTTCTGCCTATAATCATATGCCGGGACGCATTGAAAGCAGTTTAATGATTTTCTCACAAGTTGTCATCTGCTATTTGGACATTTTAATACACAAATAAGTTAATGATAATATGGGGAAGTGGGGGAACTTCATCAGTTGTTTGCAATAAAACAACTGCAAGTATTTACAACATCAACAACGCAACAGCTGTAATCAACTCCAGCGCATCAGCAAACCATGAAATATTTGAATGAATGAATTCAGTAAATTGAAGTACAACCAGGACTCTATCAGGTAAACGAAAATGTTCTTGAAACTCAACTGCTGCCATGCTTGAGGATTATTAGTCCAGATATCAGCAGGCAGTCTTTATGGATTTTTTAAACTCATGTGCTTATAAAAAAGGCATATCCACAACCACAAAATATCCAAGAAAGGAGCACCGATCTGCTTTTCCTATGATTTCTATACACTGAGTTGACAACATCATCGCGGATGATCGATAAGTAGCAGGTGACGTCACTGTAGTCCGAATATGTATTTCTGCATCACACCTCAAGCAGACTGTACCAACCAAACCATTCAAATCATGAGCTGGGTGTTACTACACACCTGTTGTGCATTGAGCTAATCATCAACTAATCCAGATGGCAGACATTTTTAGGTTAGTAAATCACATGAGGACGTTGCAGAGGTGACAGCTTTCAAATTAAATTAGCTGTAATGTTTGCCCTCGTCTTAAAGTTAACATGTTAACATGTCTTAAAGTTAACATGCCGTCTGTGGTAGAGATGTAGGAGGCAGAGGAGATAGGGGGTAATAGCAGTAATGACACAGGCCTTGTTATTATAAAATCTTGCTTCTACTAGCATAAGCCATGCATAAACACTACTTCTGATGTGAAATTGCTATAACATAACTGTAAAAGGGACCCCCGAAATCTCCCCTCCCCCCAACAAAAAAAAGGAGTCACATCAAACACACAATGCACTTCACGTGCACTCTGGTGCCCGAGAGACTGGAAGCCTCTCTGAATGCAGATGTTCCACATAGACGCCTCTGGATCATGAATCTGACTCGACTTCTCTTAGGAATTCACTTAGGAAGAAATGTAAGAGAAAACATTCCAAACTTATTTATTGCTGCATGAGGCAGAGTCAGATTCATGATACGTTCTTAAAAGGCAGAATTGTTCGTAACTATGTTCTTGATGATGATGAATCCCAATCCTCGTAACTTGAAGGGGTGTGCCAGTTCATCCTAATTACCATAGGGAGCCGCCCCACCAATCCCCATATAAGGCATGACTGCATGGCTCTGCCTGCATTTACACCTGTGTGTGATTGCTGCACACAGAAATCACAGGAAATCACACACAGAAATAAAATTGAGAGAATGAAGGTTGGGGGGTGGGTTGGGTTGGGTGGGGTGGGGGGTTATGGGGTGGGTATGGGGCTTGGGCTTCAACTCAACCGGGTCCGTTTGGGTTAGATTGTAATTTCAGACCCGTCTCAAACATTCTCATGTCAAAGACCCCCAAATGTCCTCTTAAGAACGGTTGCAGCATGAGGCCCAATATCTCCAAACTCAGCTGAACTTTAGCACCTTGTGCGGTTTGGAGTGAACATTCTGGTCTAGTTTGGAGCGTCCATCTGACTTAAGAATATGAGCAGTAAACAGTGTGCAACACATTATTTAAAATGCTGGACATTCAAATAATGTGAAAAGAACAGCTATATTATAATTTGGCATTCTCATCCGTTACATACATTTTGAAAATATGTGTCTGAACAGCTAAATCCACCGATACTAGCTGATATGATTGCTTCATAAAAAATGCAAATGGACCCATGTGTGATGAGGCAATAGAACTGATTTACAACTTAAAAGTAATTTGATGGCATAACTGTTGCAGTAGGCTAGAAGATTTTTGCGTGCATACTCTCACATTAATAGTTTCAATAATTAAGACCCCCTTAGATTATGAGCTCTAGATCAAATCACTATGTACATGTGAATTGTCCCCCCCCCATGACATCAAGTCATATAAAAGATGATGGGTGTTGCTATGTAGTCAGTAATTATATCATAGCCCCTCCCCCTCTACAATTATAAACATTCCCGTTATGCCATAGCTGCATGCTTGCTATGTTTAGACACGCACGCACACACACACACACACACACACACACACACACACACACACACACACACACACACACACACACACACACACACACACACACACACACACACACACACACACAGGAGGCCTTTCTCTCTTCTTGTCCTAAACATTTAGCTTTCATTTAGGAGGAGAGAAGAGAGGACACAGATCTCCAGACAGATTCAAAGCCGAGGTGGAATGATGGGGTTGTCTTCGTCCTTTCCACATTCACTTTCAACTTTGTCACATCACAGGTACACAGGTTTTTAGTTTTTTCAACGTTTGCAGTTTCAATAAGGGTACTAAAGAATAGATAAAGAAATCAGGAAAGCACGTCATATATGTGAAATATTCCTAATATGAGCAATGTTAAATACAGTATATTAAGGTGCATAGTTAAACATACTGTATGAAAGAGCGGATACAAATACGATAGTAGCAGATATAGAAACATGTGTATAGTCTTGCAGGTGAGGCATCACTTAGCGGCCCATATTAAACATGGCAGTTTAAACATATAAATGACAGTGGCAGTGCAGCAGCAGCGGCGCACATCCACAGGCATATACAAAAAAAAGATGTCCCGTGTGGCGGCCTGTGACGTAAGGACAGCCTGGCAACAGGCGGAGCTCAGCGCTTGTTCAACATTCTGATGGTCGCCAGGTGGAAACTGCTCCATAGTCTGGTGGAAACGGCTTTTGATGCATCGGTATCGCTTGCCTGGACATGGCCGCAGCAGCGGCATGAACAGATTGTGGCGAGGGCGGTGAGTGTCCTGGCTGCTCGCCACTTGCACTCGCTCACCTAGTGGCTCACTCGGGCGCTCCTCGTCAGCATCAAGGCCTTACAGTTGGCGTGCTTGCCTCGTTTTCAACTCATGTAAAAAGTCATGCATTTATAAAACCATTCTTTATTCACTTGACAGCGAAACTAAACGAGCACTCCCCTGCCTCTGCGCCATCCAATCTAGTGCTAACCACCTCAGAGCATTGTGACAGATCTCTCTCCGGTGGGTGTCAGCTTGTGACTGTATGCTTATTAGCTTTTTTGTTATCCAAATAAAAGCCGGTCTGCTCGGAAATGTCAACATTTTCCATTTCTTTACAGCGACATATAGATATAGAGTATATGATGTATTTATGATGTATTAACTAGTTGCTGTTGCAGACACAATATAAATAAAATGATAAAATATTTTTGAGGTTAAATGTGGACTATTGTGAGGACAATGCCTTCCGGCTGCCTTTCGAGTGAAGGCACAGGAAATATTTCAGATTTAATGGCTTGGCATATATTGTGTAGTCTCCAGTCCAGTCATTCTGTTTTGATTCATCGAAGCTAGCGGGCAGCCATTTTATTGATGTGGAAAGATACGCGGAGAGAATAGAAGCTAGCTCCGTTTCACTCTTGCATGTCAGGGCCGTCTGTTAACGCGTGATTCCAAAGCGCTTTATTTTATTTTTAATTTTTTTCATATTTGAAAAATGCGTGGGCAGCTGGCGTTCCCACGCTATGTGCAGGAATTAGCCGCTTAGCTCCGCCACTGAAACCCAATCTGCTCTGCACCTGGGCTGCTCAGCTAGCCAGCATGGCCCGTGCACACACCTCTGACCACAGACAATGTGTGTGTGTGTGTGTGTGTGTGTGTGTGTGTGTGTGTGTGTGTGTGTGTGTGTGTGTGTGTGTGTGTGTGTGTGTGTGTGTGTGTGTGTGTGTGTGTGTCTGTGTGTGTGTGTGTGTGTGTGTGTGTGTGTGTGTGTGTGTGTGTGTGTGTGTGTGTGTGTGCCTGCGTGCGTCACCTGCCAAGTTAGCATTCCTGCCTCAGAGTCACTGAAACACAAGACTGTTTCCTCCTGTTCTATCAGCCTTCAATCTTTCACCCCCCCTCATCAATCCAATCCAATCCAATCCACTTTATTTGTATAGCACATTTCACAACCAGGGTTAAGGGTTTACAAAGTGCTGTACAGAAAATCATGCAAAATACAAGCTAAAATATGCTAAAAACACAGAAAACACCATCAAAAACACAGAAAACAAATAAGACATAGACCACAGAAAACTCTCAAGCGGGGTTAAAATGCCAAGGTGTAAAGGTGTGTCTTAAGCCGAGATTTAAAAGTCTCAATCAGACCACTCTCTAACCCACTGTTTCCCAAATAGTGGGTCGGGACCCATGGTCACAGATACTTTTTTATGGGTCGCGACTTGCGAGTGAATACCCCTTTCATTTTTGTTTCCTACATTATGTTTTAAATTATTATTATTTCAAAAGATTTTAAAAAATTTCCCTCTAAATACAACACTTTTCATGGGTTAATTTTCTTTATTTTTTATCCATTAATATACTAAAATACTTTTAAGAAGTGGTGACTGGCGTGTTTCACCGTTTTAGCGCTCCTTCAGCAGCCGCTCAGCGGCGATAGTTGACTCTTCTTTCCCCGCCGCTTGGTGCCCCCCCCTAGGTTGGTGCTCTGTGCTGCAGCACCGAAAGCCCTTCCGTTAAGCCTGCACTTGGAATTGTAGGAGTTGAGGCATTACATTTAGTTTGACTCGGTTCCACAGATAAACATTGTGAAAATAGCCCCACAGATCTACAAGCTCACAACGCCTCGCAACATTTTTGCCTCGTTTTTGAAAAATTTAAAACGTCTGGCGATTTTTTTATTTTTTATTAAAAAGGTCTTAAAAGTCCTTAAAGGTAGGGTAATTGATATTTTTTGGGTTAAAACAAAAAGTATTTAAGGTTAAAGCACTATATTCTGATAGTAATCATTGCTATAGAGTGTTTGTTCAGTAACAGGAGTCTCCCCGTCTCTCCAGCTCTTTAATAAACAGAAAATACATTTTCCGGTAGGTCAAAATCTCAGCCAATCAGGAGAAAGTACCAATTTTTAAGCTTCATTTTTGTAGTGTTCCAGTTCCAATTTTGCCTGCTCATTTCTTAGTGTCATCACTTCCAATTTCACTTGTTTAATCTATATCCTGATCGAGTTCTCTATCCTGATTGGATAAAATTGGAAATGAAACTGAAACGGAAACGAAAATGCATTTTCTGTTTTATAAAGAGCTGGAGAGACAAGGAGACTCCTTTTACTGAACAAACACGCTATAGCAATGAGTACTATCAGAATATAGATCTATTTAACACTTATTTTAACCAAAGAAAATCACTTACCCTACCTTTAAATCTTCACTTCACTCACTGTCATCTGGGGAC
>NW_027660989.1:618803-623803 GCF_963280865.1 Gymnoscopelus braueri | reverse complement strand
AAATTGTGAAAATGTGTGCAAATCTTTGAATATATGTATTATTTTAAAGCGAATTTTATTAACTCCAATCTTTGCTTTTGGGGTCCCTGGAACAAAATATTTTGAGATGGGGGGGTCCGCGGCCAAATACATATACTTTTGACAATTATGACAATGTTTGAGAACCACTGATATAGAAACATACACTTTTTAGACAACATCTCAACCAGGCCGTATCGTCCACAGGTGAAGTGCCAGATGGGACTGCTGGACAACCCTCTGTGAATGTCAAAGGCAACCAGGCGTAATGTCACTCACGTCCAAGTCATGGCGTGCATGCAGCGGCGAGGAGCAGAGGGTAAACTGTCACACTGTGAGGCCAGGTTCTGGCTCTCAGCGTCAGAGAGAGAGAGAGAGAAATGAACACTTACAGTATGTAAGCTCATTTTTTTCTAAGCTGCAATGTGACACATGTCATATCTGTTTACACAATTCTTTATGCCCTTGTAATTGTACATACTGTCTCCGTTTTTATTTGACACTTAAAGTTTTCTCATGCCAATAAAGCTCCTTTGAATTGAATTGCATTGCAGAGAGGAGAGGAGAGAGAGAGAGAGAGAGAGAGAGAGAGAGAGAGAGAGAGAGAGGAGAGAGAGAGAGAGAGAGAGAGAGAGAGAAATACAGTAGACAGACAGACACAGAGAGAGAGAGAGAGAGAGAGAGAGAGAGAGAGAGAGAGAGAGAGAGAGAGAGATCTCTATCGTACAGTACAGACAGACAGAGAGAATGAAAGTGACCCGGTGCCAGTTTTCATGATGGGTCTAGTTTAACCCACCATGTGGACTCCTGACCTTTCGTTGGTCCCTTGCTGGGTCCCATCTGAGCGGGGCCAGAGAGGACAGCTGGTCTGAGACCAGGGAGCTTGTTGTTCTGTCTGCCTCACCTCTCCTCAAGCTCTGGAGACAGACAGACACACTGTACACCGTGTGTGTGTGTGTGTGTGTGTGTGTGTGTGTGTGTGTGTGTGTGTGTGTGTGTGTGTGTGTGTGTGTGTGTGTGTGTGTGTGTGTGTGTGTGTTGTGTGTGTGTGTGTGTGGGTGTGTGTGTGTGTGCGTGCGTGCGTGCGTGTGTAAATCAAACCAAATTAAGACAATTGCGTAAACGTCAAGAAAATAGAAATGACAGTGTCACACACACACACACACACACACACACACACACACACACAACACACACAACACACACACACACACACACACACACACACACACACACACACACACACACACACACACACACACACACTGCAGGGAGGTAGGGTGGGCCTTGAGGGTTGTTGGAAATATTATAGTTTTCTAGAGTTCAAAAAAGGTTGAGAACCACTGCTTTAGAAGATCGTTTCGTTTATAGAAGGTGCATACGGTGAAAAAAAACATTGCTTTAATACATAAACAGCATACTGAATCATTACTGAGCCCCATACAGTAGTCAGTGCTGCTGTATGGGGCCGAGACATGGACACTCACAGCACAACAGGAAAGGGCCCTGGATGGCGTCTACACAAGAATGCTACGATCACACTAGGTGTCACATGGGAGGAGGACCACATCAGAAATGTGGTCCTCTATACAGCAGTGGTTCTCACCAGTGGTCCTTGGACCACTAGTGGTCCTTGAGGGGGTTGCAGGTGGTCCCCAGCTAAATGATGGAGAGTTGGAAACCAATGGACCCTTATGGATCTTTAACTCTTGAGAGTGTAAAATAAAACCAAATGGATTTGGTTTCATTTTACGTTCTCAACAGTTAAATTATTGTTAAACATATGGATCTGCATTGCTTAATTAAAGAATTGTTATTTGATCAACATTGTCCTGCTAATGGTACCAACATCAATACAGCATGGAATTGTGGACAAAATCAAACAAACAAAATACAGTAGGTCTGAGAGGTTAAATCTTATCAAACGGTGGTCCGTGGCTCAAATACCGAGTAAATAATGGACCTTGATATGAAAATGGTTGAAAACCACTGCTCTACGGGGACCACAGACAAGGTCAGAGAGAAGGATGAGGCTGGCTGGGCTATGCGTCCGACACCCGGAACTGGTGGCGAGCAAACTGACACTGTGGGAGCCAACCCAGGGCGCAGCCAGGAAAGGAAAGAGGCACACCGCCTGTGTAGATACACTGCAGCGCGACGGCGGAGCTATAACAACACTGCAGATATCCAGACCTTGATGTTAGACAGGAGGGTGTGGAGGGCAGCGATTCAGGAGTCCAGAGTCGGCGTTGCTAGACCACACTCTCGCATCGCTCTGTGGAGCAAACCCCCCATTGCAGTTAGAACTGCAGATCCACTCCCAGTTTTCCGCCGTGTTCTGCAAGACTCACTTCTTCAGACTCCACCTCAGCCCGAGCACTTCACCTAGCCTTGATGACCATGCAGTCTTATGTAAAGGTTAAAATGTTAGGTAGATAGCATGTTATTTAGACAGATGCTATACTGTAGGTTCATTTTTTTATCTGGCATCCTATCATTTTTATAGTTTTGATGTACAGATTATCATGTTTTACGTTATAGTGTTTAGACCGATGCTAGGTTCTTGGTTTACCTATGATCCTAGATTACTGAGGCACTACACTCTCCCTGCATTTGATGTATGCGTTACCTTGCTTACTGTAAGTTGATCTGGATAAAACGGCCACGTAAATTGTAACGAGCTGGTTTACGAATCTATCTACTGTGTGTTTCCACTCTGTCTACATTGCATTCATTAGTAATAGAGTTGCTGTCTCGTGTTTGGTGTTCTCCTCCCTCCAACAGCGTTCATCTATGTCTCTTTATCTGGCCTCTGTATCTACAAACAGCACCTAACATCTGCAGCCCGTTTAGCTCCTGACACCAGGCTAATAACACTTTTTGTGTGTGTGTGTGTGTGTGTGTGTGTGTGTGTGTGTGTGTGTGTGTGTGTGTGTGTGTGTGTGGTGTGTGTGTGTGTGTGTGTGTGTGTGTGTGTGTGTGAGTGCGTGCGTGCGTGCGTGTGTGAGTGTGTCTTTCTATGGAGACGCTTAACAATGGCAACTTGTGTTTATTCTTAATAGGATTAATAAAGAATCAAGTGCTTGAAAAATGGTTAATCTGCCATTTGAGCACAAGACGATTTACGTGTCTTGTGATAGGCAATCACTGAAATGGAATCGATTTGAATGCAATCCGTGTGCAATGTATGTGTATGACTAACTAAAAGCTGGCTGAAGCATAAAACAACGTATGTGCGTAATATACTGTGGCAATGCTCTCTGATTGCGCCAGACCCACTTCATTGTAACTCTTAACACACCTACTGTATGAGTGATAAATAGGTCGAAGATCATTTGGGATTTGGACAAGGTGGGTTGGGTCTAAACATGACAACTACGACAGTTGGAAAATAGCAATGAGACGTCCAGAGGGGGAGTGTGTGTGTGTGTGTGTGTGTGTGGGGCATGAACAAACACGCAGATAAACATGAGAGAAGCCCCCCAACCCTACCACACACAGACACGTCTTGTTTTAGCTCTTGTGCCGTTTGTCAGCGCTCCATTGTTACGTCAACTAACTGATCTGTTACAAATATTATTCAATGTGTCTTAATTACTCACAGGAAGGAGGAAGAGAGAGAGAGAGAGAGAGAGAGAGAGAGAGAGAGAGAGAGAGGAGAGAGAGAGAGAGAGAGAGGGGTGCGCCTTTGGCTGGCGGACAAAACAAATAAGTTCATTTGCATTTCTGTGAGTGTGTGTGTGTGTGTGTGTGTGTGTGTCTTGGCAGGCTCGGCAGCTCGTCCAGATTGTAACCCCCCCCCCCCCCCCCCCCCCGCACAACCACCTTCCCCCCACCCCCCTCCTCTGTTTCTGCCTCCAAAAAGCTGCCTTGGAGGAGCGTTGGTGGAGGGATTAGGGATTTACTGAGGGGAAGGTAAGTGTGACTACAAGCCTTGGCTCCAACCATCTGCTCCCCCGCCAACCTGTACTACCTACAGCACAGACATGGTCCAGCCAGCCAGCTAGTTAGCCAGCCAGTCAGTTAACCGGCAAGCCAGCCAGCCAGTCAGCCAGCCAGCCAGCAAGCAAGCCAGCCAGTCAGTAGCCAGTCAGCCAGCCAGTCAGTTAGCCAGCCAGTCAGTTAGCTGTCAGCCAGCCAGTCAGTTAGCCAGCCAGTCAGTTAGCTGTCAGCCAGCCAGTCAGTTAGCCAGCCAGTCAGTTAGCCAGTCAGCCAGCCAGTCAGTCAGTCAGTCAGTCAGTCAATTAGCCAGTCAATCAACCAACCAACTATAACCGGCCAGTCAACAACCGACCCAACCAGCCAGCCAGTCAACCAGTCAGACCGTCAACCAGCTAGTCATCCAGTCATCCAGTCAGTGAAGCTTCACTCTGGCAGTGCCAGTCAAACCTGGCACCTCATGGGTGGGGGTGTGGGGGAGTTGTAAGGAGCACATATGTACACAAAGGGTGGTTGTTGTTGTTTTTCCTCTCCTCTCTTCCTTTGCTCCCTCTGTCCTTGTCACCTTCTCTTCCTCTCATCTTTAGTCATTATTTTTTTCTTAAATCAGAGGATGTGTGTTTCTTGTCTTTCACACCCTCTCTTTCTCTGACCTGGCAGCACAGGGAGACAGATGACAGGAGCTTTGTGGACTCCTGATGACTCCTGGGTGGGTATTTCCTCATCTATTTAATGACAGCTTATTAAAATGAGCAGGGGGGAGAAATGACAAGAAAGAAAGATAGATCTCTAGTGCTGCGGCTGCCATCTCTCTCTCTCTCTCTCTCTCTCTCTCTCTCTCTCTCTCTCTCTCTCTCTCTCTCTCTCTCTCTCTCTCTCTCTCTCTCTCTCTCTCTCTCTCTCTCTCTCTGACAGCGTGTCGCGGGTTCGACTCCCGATCCCGAAGACCTGTGCTACGTGTCACCCCCCCATCTCTCTCCCCATTTCCTGTCAGTATACTGTTCATATCAATGAAGAAAGAAAAAGCCCCCAAAAATATATAT
>NW_027660989.1:572986-612986 GCF_963280865.1 Gymnoscopelus braueri | reverse complement strand
CAATTGGAGTAAGATTGGTTTCAGTGATATTTGAAATGACCCTCAACATTACCGCAAAGTTTCAAAGAAATGTGAGTCTGCATGTATGTGTTAGGGGCAGATGAATAATTGTCATAAAACTGCAATATTCATTGGCTCATTAAAGCTTCATTTTTTCACTTATGGAAAATCTTTTGCACATGTTTTTCGGCATAGGTTCAAAGTTCATGTGTAAAACGTTTCGTGCAGATTACTAAAAAATCCCAGGAGGAGATAGGTTTTAACTGTTTTTCATATTATTCAAAATGGTGGGAGATCTAAAGGTCAGAGGTCAAAAGTCAGAGTGTGAAAGTTGTTGATCATGAGTAGACGCATATGTATATTGAAGTTTCATGGCTGTAGGTCAAACAGGGCATGAGTTGTACCTGTTCAAAGTTGGCATTTTCAATTGAGTGCTATAGCGCCACCTTTTGACGAAAGATTGTGAGAATTATTTCTTGATAGTTTTTCATGACCATCTACCATATGGCCAAGTTTCGTAAAAAGCGTATGCCAAAAGTGGGAGAAGAAAAAAGAGGGGAACATTAAAACAGGTCCAGAGCTGAGAGCTCTGGCCCCGTAATTATTCACGCTTTCAAGATTTTTCTAAAATCCTAACTATCCTATCCTTTTTCTGAAAAACCTATGTGGCTAATACCAGAGCCTTGTATTAGAGAGTTACGCCAATGAGGGCACAGCGCCGGTCACGTGGTTCATGTAAACTAGAAATAGTCACAAATGCTCAAAGACTCCAGTGCATTCCGTAAACTTCCGGTTTAGGGCTTTGTCACTATTCGCCAATATAATGCTATGTAGAAGACCTGGCCCGACGAAGTGAACGGAGATGACGCAACTGTCCTCCTTGAATGGCTCTGGCTAATACTTATACAGCTCAAATCTAAAATTACACAGATGCTTTCCCGGTTTTAACGGGTTAAGGACTATTAATCATCATTTCCGGTACTGTCCGCACCGAGTGATCTCGGTACATAGAAATACTGTACATACAAACAGAGCAACTACCTTTGAATACATTTGACAAATGTGCTGCCATTTGTCCCAAAGGTTTTATACCAAGTGAATGCAAAACATTGAAATATTGCTGCCATTTGTTTCACAAGTTTATCCCAACCTTTCCTACGTGGATGTTTAACTATTTCTGACAGCAAATACACAATTCTTATGGTTTTGTAAGATAGATTTTGAAGTTGCAATGTAACACAGCTCTGTTTACACATTTCTTAATTCCCACTTACATACATTGTTTTGTTTTGATTGTTTTGTTCCACTTTAGCAATGTAAACGTATGTTTTCTCATGCCAATAAAGCCCCTTTGAATTGAATTACTTTATTTATTTCTGGGACAGTGCACATTAATGAAAATTTCAATCAATAAACATATTGACTTATATCACGTAATTGAATTGAGAGAGAGAGAGAGAGAGAGAGAGAGAGAGAGAGAGAGAGAGAGAGAGAGAGAGAGAGAGAGAGAGAGAGAGAGAGAGAGAGAGAGAGAGAGGTGGGGACATTAACTATAACAGTAAAGCCCTCAGTGTTGATGTAAAGCTACAATCCGTAAGAGAGAGAAGAGAAGGAGGATGGGGATAAAGGAGAAAAATAATGGAGTGGGTGGAGAAAAAAAGAGGTAAAGGGGGAGGGAGAGATAAAGAAAGCGAAAAGAAGAGAGATTGACAAACCACAGCGTTTCTCTCTCTCTCTCTCTCGCCATCTCATATATTAGCATAACAGACCAAAGCGTTCTATATAAATAAAATGGTGTTTGTCAGGAACAGGAAAGGAAAGGCTGGCTTTGCAGGAGGAACCACAGCAGGTCTCAGCTGACTCCATTTAGTCAGACTCAACATCTGTTTATGTGCACTTTGCTTTAATGATATCATCACATATCATTAAGTGTGGCAGAGCCAGCTCTGTGCGCCATGAGCAGGTGCAGCTGTTTGTGTGTGTGTGCGCGTGTGTGCGTGCACACTCACACACACAGTCAGTTTCTGCAAATGTACACGATTACACACACAAACATACACGCCCACCCACAAACTCACTTTCTCCCACAAGCGCGTGTGCACACACACACACACACACGAAGATACACTTGCTCTTTCGCGCACACACACACACACACACACACACACACACACACACACACACACACACACACACACACACACACACACACACACACACACACACACACACACACACACACACACACGTTGGCATCTAAAAACCTTGTCCAGCTGGCTACGGTTCGTAATGTGTCTTTTCAGCGAGCGCTTCACCAGTCGAGTCGTAAGCGGTTTACACCTGGCCCCTTAAATGTATAGAATCAACACTGCGTTAACAACATGCAATTACACACCACCCCCTAAATGTATGGAATCGACAACACTCTCCTCCATGTGGATGGCAGCTCCATATCTGGAAGTCCGCAACCTTGCTGTTACTCGGCCTTCTCCTCCGGTCATATATCAAATCCATCACCAAATCTGCCTCCTGCCACCTCCTGCCACCTCTAGACTCCGTCCCTCACTCTCAGAGTCCGTGGCTGAGACCCTCATTCACAAATATGTTACCTCCCATCTGGACTACTGCAACGGAGTCCTGTTTGGGGCTCCCCAACAAGGACATTGAAAGTATTCTGCCCTTATACCATGGATATGTACAGTACCAGACAGATAGCGAACGAGAAATCCAAATCTCCAAAAAAGAGGAAAAGGCGTAACTTTTCTTGTACTTTACTTGAAGAAAGTCAAATTTACATCCGTAAAAAGGCAAAGGTTTCCAAGGTCCTAAGTTAAACAGAAAAACAGTGTATAGGCAGGAGATGACAAAACTGTGTGGCTAAAGCAGTGTGACACAGTTACTAATGGCTGTGGAAAGTATCACACCTACTACTTACAGCGATTACACTGTCACACAAGTTACTACTTCAATGATGATCAAAGCATTGGACTGGGTTACATATTTAACCAAACTACCAAAAACAGCCACAAGAGGGAGTTATCCTTACAGACTCATTGTAAGTAAATAGAATAAGGATACAATAAATGGATGTAATATAACACAGATATTAAACAAATCTGAAGCCAGTGGCATCACAGAAAGGCTCCAGTGTGTCCAAAATGATGCCTTGGCAGCACATCACCCCCACCCGTGAACAGCTGCACCTGCTTGTTGTTAAGTTCTGCAACATTTACAAACCCCTCCTCATCACCTATAAATGTCTCAACGCCATGCAGTAGCTCCACAGTACCGATCGGACCTCCATAAGCACACCCTCTCACGGAACCTGCGGTCCTCAAGACTTAGATCTCCTCTCTATCCCCCACACCAGCATGCAACCCTTTGGGGACAGAACCTTCAGCGTGGGAGCCTCCACACTCTGGAACATGGACATTTGTCATGCTCCAGCTCTGGCCTCTTTTAAAGGCCTATGACATCTAGTTTGTTTGCTTTATTTGTTGAGTCCCAGGCTATTTGAAAATAGCAGATTTACAAGCTCACAACGTGTCGCGATGCGACCTGTTGTGAGCTTGTAGATCTGCTATTTTCAAACATTTAGTACTTTTACTTTTGGTACTGTGGAGTATCGCTGGGAAACCGCCTGTTAGGTAAGCACCACACCTTGGAGAGAGAGTGGGACAGAGACAGAGGGAGGCTCTACAGACAGCGCAGCAGCCTGGGCTGCGTCATAGAGGGGCGTTACCTACCAATCGCCCTCATGAATCAGCCCCAACTGAGCGCACCTGCGTTGACCGGCTAGGTGTGGCACCAAACCTCAAAAATAGCCACTCTGTCTCAGTCTAGCACTGGCTCTCCTGGTGAACAGACGGGTGCTACAGGCGGTAAGCGATCCTTTCCACTATTTCCCTCACAATGCTAATTGCTGGTGAAATGTAGAACTAAAGGACTCTTTCTTTTACTTCATAGGCAACCTACGGAGAGGAATGAAAATGCAGATGTTATGACGCATGGAAACCCCGAACCCGGGATTAATTTATGTTGAACATTATTATTTGACTTGAACAAAAAGTATAAACAATGCTCACTGAGCCTGGCTGTTGAATAAACGCCCTTTATTGGGTTTGTACCCTGTCTATTGTGTCTTGGCCTTGATCAGTTCCCCACAGTACTTTGAGTAAATTCTTATGCCAATACTTTTGTACTTTTACTCAAGTACATTTTTAATTCCGGACTTTTACTTGTAACAGAGTACTTCTAAATTGCAGTATTGATACTTTTACTTAAGTAAAGAATTTGAGTACTTGTTCCACCACTGTTGCCCATAGAGTATATCAACCGACCCCACACACACACAGTGTCCCACCCCCCAACAACGCATACCCTCTGCCCCGGACCCCATCACCACCCCCTGAACTCTATCCCCCCCCCCAATCCAGGCCTCTCCTCCCCAGGAGTGGTGGGAGAATGATGCTGGTGCTGTCAGTGAGAGGAGGAGAGACCCCCAAGCGGCTCCAGGACCTCAGGTCAGGGTTCAGTAAGGGGCCTTTGAGGCCTCTTGGACGCTTCTCTCAACCTCCATCCTTCCCCACAAACCCCTCCATCTTTCCCTCATCCTCTCGCTTCCCCTTTCACCGTCTTCATGTTAATGTTCTGTTCATGTTGGTAGCATATTGCTTTGTTTACAGTTCTTCAAACTGACAGGGAAGGTGTTTGTTTTCCTTTCACCGTGTGCAATTTCCAGTGACGGACTAAGTATGAACTATGAATACATATTGAGCCACAAGGAAATGAAAAGGAAATCAGGAAATAAAAAAAACTAAACATGAAGTGGAGTTAGGAGGTTTTGTTCATCATTGATAAGAACAGCTGAATGGACCTCCAAGCTCACAATGAGGTTGGAAATCCAAAGGGGGTGGAGCCATGAGTTAGCAAAACCAGCTAACTCCACCCCCTTTGGTGGAGTTAGCTGGTTTAGCAGAAAGTCTGTGGATCCAATGGAGTTAGCTGGTTTTGTCAGAAGCGCTTTTTAATACTTTTCATTGGTTCAATATTTTGTTAACCAACACACAGACATACAGGGTGTTCAATAGCACTGATTTATGAAAAAAGAAATAAACGCTCAAAAATTGAGTTTGCTGGTTTCTGCCCGACAGCAACGACACAACCTGCATACATTCTGTCCACACACACACACACACACACACACACACACACACACACACACACACAGTTCAATTAACGGGTACACATATTCATTAGGTGTATATTGCAGCCATAGCTGAGTGGTTAGTGAGCCCGCCTAGGGAGCCAGAGGCCCTGGTTGCCCCAGGTACGATGCCAGGCCAGGCCAGCAAATGTGTCGATGAAATGAAATTTGTCCCTGAGCAAGACTCTTAACCCCTAATTGCTCACAGGCCCTCATTGGAAACAAGACCGTAAGGACTTTCATGAACGGACCTGTTAAAGGAATTATCCTTATGATTCAGAAGGCTCTTTAATTCCTGTAAACTAATGGGGAATTTCAATGGAAAAATTTTGGAGAGAGAGACAGAGAGTGTGTGTATATATGAGAGAGAGAGAGAGAGAGATCTAAGTGTTGATACCACCTGAGGAAGACAAGGTAACATGCTTTGAAACGAGGTCCCCTCAGTACCACTTTTACATTCCCTGTCTTAACTGTGCAGGATCCAGGATCAGACTATTCTGCCACCAAAAGACTTACGAATAGAAGATGGTCACGATGGACAACTAAGCAAGAAAGAGTGTGTGTGTGTGTGTGTGTGTGTGTGTGTGTGTGTAGTAAATGACACTTTTAGGATGTATTAAGAGACAAATGGTTTTCAAACAGTGAGTGAGTCCTCCTGGAAGTCTCTCTGGAAATGTGGTCATTACTTTACAGCCTGAGGCCACAATATATCCATTCTCTCTCTCTCTCTCTCTCTCTCTCTCTCTCGCTCTCTCTCTCTCTCTCTCTCTCTCTCTCTCTCTCTCTCTCTCTCGGATAATACTCATCTTTTTCTTTTACAGTTAATAATCTTCCTCTGACAAAAAGAGAAAAAGGAGAAAGGGAAAAAAAAGTGAGAAAATAGAGAAGGGCAGAGAGGGAGGGGCAGGAAAAATGGGAAAAGGAGGGAGAGGAGTGGGACGACAGAAAAATGGCTCATAGCATTAAGAATGGAAAAGTGTGGATGGAGAGCGAGTAACAGAGAGCCGTGTTAATGTCTACCTTTCATCTGTTATTACATAACCAATGCCAAGTGACCACTCTATGCAAGAATAGAGAGAGAGAGAGAGAGAGAGAGAGAGAGAGAGAGAGAGAGAGAGAGAGAGAGAAACACAACATAGAAAGTGTTCCTGCATTTGCGATGAATTTCCTGTGAGACAGACAGTGGAACAAAACAAATATAATTCATAGTGTGCTTGTCACAGTTTCAGAACTATGAGATGATGTGTCTGTGAATATGACTGGTAACCACAAACAGCACCACCTGCTGGCCACACTGGCATCTTGATTCTTTACACTCCAAGACCAGACATAAGGGGCCTAATTCACTGAGCTCGGGTCCTTACATACGTTGTACAATATGCACATTTCCGCACATTTCCATGTTCAGAGTCTGATTCATCAATCTCTTTTCATGCGTGGGTTTTAGCGGACGTACACTCAAATTTGCATCTGCTCGGGAGCACACGAGACTTATATCCCTCAAACATTGCGTATACATTATTAGAATGCCCTATTCTTCATGCAAAATCAATTACAATTATACCAAACCCCAAATAAAATATGTATGTGCCCAACATTTGTCATATAAAAGACAAAAGATGTCAAACGATCTATTGCTTGGATGCATGTTATAGATGATGCAAATTAAAACCAAATTGTATTTATTTTCAGTTGATACATTTAGAGCTGAATTATTAGGTCCCTCAGCGTGTTTGCCGTTTCTGTAAGTGTGGCGACATGCATTATGTTACAGGAGGCAACGGGTGCACCTCGCTTTAGTTTCACGAGTGTCTTTGTGTTTGGACCTGTGAAAATATGAACACGCTGGGTGTCCTTTCATTAATTTATTGTTAGTTATAATCATATGGACCATAAAAAGAATGGACAAAGCCAGCCCCATTGGTTTCTACAGACCGTTTTGAAGCCACTTGTTCGGCGAATTGAAATCCACCATCTTTGAACTTCCGGTCCCAAAATGCTACGGAAACGTTGGAAACGACTGCTATTGGCTGCAACCGCAGCGGGGGCGGGTCTTCACTCGGTAGAACCAGTAGAAACCCTAGAAAAATACCCTACTTTATCATTAATTAAAAAATGTATGGGACCATATTTCACCAAACACATATCATTGAGGATTTAAAAAATACTTTAAACTAGTGATTGAAAACAAAGTGTTCATGAAAAGGTTTAGTAAGGTAATAAAACCAAGTATAAAGGCCGCCCAAGACCTCATTCACTTGAGATTATAATGTATTGCGACCGGTAAAAGGTGAAATAGCATCTGCTAGGCCATTATAGGAACAGCACTATGTTAAGCCAGATTCCAAACCCGAAAATCTCGGCCACTCGCTCACTCCCACTCGGTCACTCCGACTCCAAACCGGATGTGCTAAATTCCAATTACTCAGTTGCTTCTTGGAGGAGGCGAGTGGAGTCGAGTGGAGGAGCCGAGTCGGCTCTCTACTTCCGCATTTAGCGAGTGTACATCAAGTGTAGGCTCGACCATAGATATATATAAAGGCTAGATGGCTCAAGGGGACGGCGCAAGCGTAGCTCAACCGCGGCCATCTTGAAACAGTCATTCATAACATTATGTCTATGGTGCATATACTTTGAAATAACCATAGCGTGCTCAATTTTCATCCGATTTTCAAACGGTTTGGTGTGTTGTAAACACCAAAGATGTAGTTATGATACTGCATACTTATAATTATAATCATGTTTTTTTATTTTTTATTTTATTTTATAATTTTATAATTTTATTACATATTTGGTGTTTACAAAACACCAAACCGTTTGAAAATCGGATGAAAATTGAGCACGCTATGGTTATTTTAAAGTATATGCACCATAGACATAATGTTATGAATGACTGTTTCAAGATGGCCGCCATGTGGCAACGTCGTACTCCATTGGCCAGCAGCGCGGGTGAGTCATCTAGCCTTTATATATATCTATGGGCTCGACCACTCTCCACAGCTCCTCCGTGGCAGACTTCCGCATCACGTGTAGACGTCTTTTTTGTTTTTTCCCTTCTCCCGTGACGTATACATGGTCCTCCTCCACATGTGGCCACACAAACAATGCTTGAAACCCGAAACCAATGCCCCGAAAACACCGGCTGCCCCCCCCCCCCCTTCGCCCCCGCCGATCACTCGTTGCCCATCTCACACACACACACACACACACACACACACACACACACACACACACACACACACAGTGTAAATTAACTGAAAAGACGCAACAAGCCACTGGCTTTATTGCTTTGTATGATATAAAGTATAATACAATTATATACATTGTAATATATTGTGCACACTTATACTGTCTCAAAAGCTGATAGTTCATTTCTCTCCGTGCATGCCTCAATGCAGTGCATGGACTACTATAAATTACTGTGACAAAGATTATGTTTATAATAATATATTCTGAATTCCCCAAAAAGAGGACACTTTACGCTATTTAACTATAGCCATACTCATTCAATTCTGAACCGATTCTTAAATTTTAAAATTCTCAATTTGCTGTGAAGGGTCTTCTTTCATGTCTATCAGTCATGATTTATTTCGCTATCAAACAATATCAAGCAAAATCACAAAATCGTCTGAGTTTTTTTCTTTTTTCTTCGTCCCAGAAGTGGGGAGGATATCACCCAAACTCTCAAAACCATGGACATTTGAAGGATTTTATAAAACCCCCCCAGACAGCCCCCCAAAAGAGTATATGTCCGGGTAAAAGAGGACGTATGGCCACCCTGCATGAATGATGTAATTCAGAGTCAGACATACTCTGTAATATACGATGGCTGTTATAAGCAGCAGTGCCGTGCGGGACTGCTGCGGGGGGTGGGGGGTCTGGGGACTGTACGAGCAAAAAGAGGGACGGGTCAGGATTTAATTTATAAATGTAAGTTTGCTCATCCTGGCGCTTTGTTCACTATTTCAGGAATAAATGGCTTTGCACAAAATGTTAACTATAAAGATAACAATGTGGCCATCCACATTGATGAATTGTCTATTCTATTCTGTATTATTCTATACCTGCATATTATTCTATGCATGTATATTTTCATCCACGGGCGGCTCTGGTCCAGCTGTTTGAGACGTCATAAGTGATCGCGGAATTTGCCGTCGCTTTGAAATGACGCGCAGCAAGTGCAGTCCGATCCCCTCCAGCTGGTCGGCCACTCGTCCTCGCAAATAATCCTCGGCTCCTCGCAGGGGCGGGGCTTAGGCGCGAGTGGAGGAAGCGAGGAGAGTGAGCGAGTGACCGAACTTTGGGGAATGGAATCTGGCTTAAGAGAACCTGGAAGAGAGCTTCAATTCCTTGCCGCCTGGTTATAATATACATTTTGTTATCATTTCTTAGAGTTTATTCTATTTTAGTTGAGGTCATGAAATTGCGGTCTTTTTAAAGGTTCTATGACATTCATTTTCACTTTTTTTTTTTTGTAATGTTTTTTTGGGGGTTTTATGACCTCAATTACACCCAAAAAACTTTGAACATTCAGTGGATTTTCTGTGGTCTGGGGTTTTCTGAATAATTAGGCTGAAAAGTAATCTGTGCTTGGCCCTTGGAGTGTGAAGTCATAGGCCATTAATCCCGCCCACTCTCCTCCACGCCCCTCCCGTCCCCTATCCTTTCCTTTGGGGGGGGGGGGGGAGCAGAGGCGATGATTGACAGGCAAAATCCCTCAACAGCGACACCCACAGGCAAAGATTTCTTTTTTCATTGCAGTTGAAAAGGCTTTAACAATGTGAGAGAAAAACACCTGCCATGGATCACTGGAGTGGATTTTTTTGTAAAAACTTTTTGTACACGTTTGAAGGACCATGGCAAAGACTTTTAATGTGTGGTAAAACTGAATGTCATGCAATGTAAATTTGTTCTGCTGTGCATTATGGATGGCAATAAAGAGGAACTTTAACTTGAAGTCACTCCTTCTGAGCAACAATGGGAATACTGCCTGCCTGGCTGGCTGGCTGGCTGGCTGGCTGGCTGAATGGCTTACAGGCAACCAGAAAACAACAGCTGTGAAGATTGACGCTCTCACAAGCATGTTTGGTTTGAGATGAGACGTAATGAGACGAGATCAGATCAGATGAGAGGACGGTATGTAACCATGTGCATTCTAATCTCTCAAGACAGATTCAGAGCTCCGCAGCTCAATCCGTCGGCAACTCTGGTTACAACGTGTAGAGTCGTTGTTAATAGGAATGAAAACATAGGGGCACCACCGGATTAGGAGGGCTATTGGAGAGAGTGAACAGGCCGACATCCGGTCTCTTCAAAGAAAACATTTGTTTTCCTTTTTTTTGCAGATGGGTTCCATAGTTACTTTACACCACAGGTGTTTCCTTCACTGCATTTCAACGCTGGCTATCCTCTGTCTCTCGTCACACACACTTTTCTTTCCAATTATCTCGTACTTATTTTTTCATCCATATGTTAGCTGAAGGCCCCCCGTTTCTCTCGCCCAGTGTTCCACAGAACACGCTAGCCAGTCAGGGGAATGCACATCCCTAATTGTTTGTTCAATTCTATTTTTCTCGGATACTCTACCTGCACTTCACTGCAGAGCTGAACGGCTGAAGAGAGAGAGAGAGAGAGAGAGAGAGAGAGAGAGAGAGAGAGAGAGAGAGAGAGAGAGAGAGAGAGAGAGAGAGAGAGAGAGAGAGAGTTAAGGTCTTCAGTGTCTGGGTGAAGCAGCAGTGTAAACGGTTGGGGAAGTGAACCAGGGGGGCGGGGTCATATAAATACCTTTTTTTTCAGAGCTCAAGGTAACGAGCAGTGTGGGCTGACAGCGGAGAAAGCTCGCTGGGAGCAATTTAACAATATATTTGTCCACGGGTCTGACCCCATCTTGACAAGGTTTCAAGCAGCTCGCATTATCATTACGCCATGTTTCTTTTCCTCGCTCTGATCGAGACGAGGCCCATTATAAATCTTCAGCAAACCAAGGAAATTGGAATGAAGGAAGGGAAGCGTTCGACGCCAGGCAAGCGCCATTGATGACACACATGGGCGGCAAACAAGAACCGGAAGTTGCATTGTAGTCATTAGTCAATGAGAGCCGGCTGGACAAGCTTATGAACAAACACTATTTCTGAATGACTGCGACCGTTGTCATCCAATATCTAAAAGAAGACATATCACAGCTAGTTTTCTAATCACTTGTTTTTCGTTGTGGACACTGAGGCATCTAAAACAGTGCCAGGTATCGTTTCTGCCTCGGCAGTATTGCGAGATTTGGTTGTCAGGCTGCCTGTCGATGATTGACAGTCTTGCGATAACAGCCAGTGGTGGAAAAAGTAGTACTCAAATGTTTTACTTAAGTAAAAGTATCAAGACTGCAATGTAGAAGTACTCTGTTACAAGTAAAAGTCCGGAATAAAAAATGGACTTGAATAAAAGTACAAAAGTATTGGTATCAAAATGTACTTAAAGTACCAAAAGTAAAAGTACTCAAATGTTACTATAAGCTCACGACGTGTCGCGATGCGACGCATTGTGAGCTTGTAGATCGGCTATTTTCAAATAGCCAAGGTATAAAATAGGGCTAAAGTGGTTAATGTATGTTTCATAATGTAATATTTATATCTGCAAAGTAACTAAAGTTTTCAAATCATTGTAGTGGAGTAAAAGTACAATATTTGCCTCTGAGATGTACTGTAGTGGAAGTAAAAGTATAGACAATTGTGTGCTCTGAACGCAACACAGCATAAAAAATTTGTGATATGTCCCGGACTGAGTATTTTACAAAGGTCACAGTCGTTCAGAAATAGTGTTAGTTCATACGCTGGTCTACCTGACATTGACTACAATGCATTCTTTCCCTCCCGGCTGCAGTTTGCCACCCAGTGCGACCAATCTACCAGCTGTTAAATTCACATAATGGGTGGGTTTTCAAGTGGGCCCTCATCCAGAAAAGGTTAAGTACCAACCATTATGCTAGGGTTCAAGTGGTTAAACATACTTACTTACTCTTTCAACATGACTGGTAGTAAAATAAACACGTGATAGCTTAAAATATGTTAGCAAAGCTCAGAAGGGCACTGGAATCTTCTACCCTCTATGTTTTAACTATATTTAGTATAAAACTAAAGCAATACTTTATTTCTGCCTAAACTGGATTTCAGTATTTACATTAGCTTTGTTCCGTTGTGCCCTTGTTCACTTCCTTCATAGTCATCTCTGATAGCCCTCCATGTTCCCCGTAGGCTATCGATACTTCAACAATGCATCCTCTAAAATTAGACTATTTGTTGTACATTATATAGACATTGTTAAGCAACCAATTATCAATTCAATAAAAGACTGTTTCCTCTCTCTCCCGCTCTCTGAGTGTGTGTGTGTGTGTGTGTGTGTGTGTGTGTGTGTGTGTGTGTGTGTGTGTGTGTGTGTGTGTGTGTGTGTGTGTGTGTGTGTGTGTGTGTGTGTGTGTGTGCGCGTGCTTCCGCCACTGGTTGGAAGAGAGAATAGAGAGAGCAACCGCAGGATTAGAGCAGTGAGCATGGACACTGTGAGCGTTCAAGCAAGCAACAGCAGCGGCTTAAACCTCATATTCTACAATACTGAGTACTAAAGTTTTATGTAGCATGTACTCTTTTTTAACTCATTGAGTGCCATTAACGTGTTTCACGTGTTTTACCGCTATGGTGCAACGTGCCATTAACGTGTTTCACATGTTTTTGAAAAAAAAAGAAAAAAAAAACTAAAAAACTTTTTTTTTTAGAACCCAATATATCATTATCTGAAGATTTACAGCTCCATCCACTCCTTGTTTAACTTAAAACTTAAAAAGGCTGTATCTCGCTTCCTAAGCACTTTTTTTTTACTTAAAAAAGATAAAATAAAAAATCATAATGGCCAGAAATAGATAATAATTTGGGCACTCAATGAGTTAAACACTTTTTGAGTTTTTTTCTCTGTAAATGAATGCCCTACTTAATCATACTACAGTGTCACACATCTTGAATCCTGAAAAGTAACAGTTTTGGACGTGAGGTTTCCACCTGACAGAGAAGATATCTAAGCCTGCCTCTCCCCGTTCCCACGTTCCCTCCCTCTGTCTCCGACTGACCGCGTCGTTTCCTCCCTCTCCCTGTGTCTCTGGCTAACCGGAGTCTCTCGAGGCAGACCTTTGCCTCCAGAATGCTGCTGCAAATGCTTCCGTATAATAGGAAGCGCTGAAAACGTCCTAACCAATTTAGCCTACTGTAAATGAAATTAGTTGAAGCATAACAGAGCTTGCTGCTCATCAGAAATGGAAATTCTAAAATATATTTGAAAGATACTTAAAATATATTTTCATGAACAGATATGACAAACAGATTCCTTTCCTGAGTTTCAGGGAGGTGTAGTCCCAGACTCTATATAGCATTCGGAGATTGTGGAGTAGTTGTCTGGCAAACACGAGACTAGACTAACAGAGACAATAAAAGCCCAGAGGCCAGCGGCAGCAGATAGATAGTGCTGCTCACTGTTATTACCCAGGGGAGGCGCCATCCAATTGTATTTGTCAAGGCTTCCATGAGTCAGGACATGTGGGATGCCCCGATGTACGTGTGTGTGTGTGTGTGTGTGTGTGTGTGTGTGTGTGTGTGTGTGTGTGTGTGTGTGTGTGTGTGTGTGTGTGTGTGTGTGTGTGTGTGTGTGTGTGTGTGTGTGTGTGTGTGTGTGCGCGCGTGCGTGCGGTTAACAATGAGAAAATTGTTAAACACAAAATAACACGCTAGCTCGCACGCACGTACGCATGCCAGGACCATATACTGTGTGCTCTCCAGGGCTGAGAATTCTCGCCCCTCTGTCTCTATATCTGCAGCTAAATGCTGACAGACCAGTCAACCCTGCTGACAGCCTCTGACAGCAGCACATAGTTTGTAAAACACCCGTAAAAAACACATAATGAGGCCTCCGAACGGCCTTTGTGAGAGAGAGGGCTCTCTCTCTCTTAGTTTAGATCAGGCCTCAGACCTTGAGGGAATTTTATTTGATATGATTTCTAACTGGCCTGGTTGTCTTTAAGTTAATGAGGGGATTGTCATCCTATTGGAGCTGATGTGTGACCATGCAGCTCTCTGGGTTCTACAGGGAGGTGGTGCTTGTGATGAAACGCTTCTGTGATCGTTGATGGTACTTCCCCTCGTTGGCTCTGCACTCGTAAACTTCAGTTTTGTGTCTGGGCTGTGGAGTTAAGTGGCTTTGACCTACTTTACCAACACAATGGACTCAACACACCAGGCACATCAGTAGACTCATTAGTAGTGGCTCTCAACCTTAGCGTCGGGTCCCCATATTGTTTTTTGGGGGTCCCCAGATGACAGTGAAGTCATTATTATTTTAAGACATTTTTAATACCTAAAAAAAAAGAAAGAAAGAAGAAAAAAGACAATTACTGCATCAAAAGTAATCAACAAACTATACTATGAAAACTGGTCAAACATTGGCCAAATTGGCAAATAATAAGAACATAGCCGATCTTCAAGTTTTTAGATCTGCTATTTTCATAATATGTATCTGTGGAACCGAGTCATACAAAATGTAATGCCTCAAAGTGCTTGTCAGGGTAGGGGAGGGGGGAGGGTCCCCAGTTCCATTGTGATTATTTTGGGGGGTCGCTGCCTCTCAAAGGTAGAGAACCAATGCATTAGTTGACCGAGTGACACATCGACTGCAAATTATCTCTAGAATTGAATTAATGTGTGTTCTTGGCTAAGTTCCAGTGTGAATTAGATCTGTCTGCTGCCGTTTACTGTACTTCACTGGGAGTTTCATATCAAAAACATTTCTACCAGCATAGAAAAGGTGGGTGAAATCTGTTTGACTGGGGGGGGGAAATGGTGCAAACTGAATTATTTCAACCCTCCCACAGTCTCTCCCAAAAGGTTTTTGTGTGAAAATGTGACTGAATGATTTTTATCTGTTTAATCTTGTTAACATTATGATTACAGATCTAATCCCATCAAAGGTGAGGAAGACAGGATAACACAGATTGATTTGTTTTATTTTAGATATAATTACATATGAGTGCATAGAACGTAAGAACGTATTATGTAAGTATTCC
Source organism: Gymnoscopelus braueri (assembly GCF_963280865.1). Taxonomy (NCBI): domain Eukaryota; kingdom Metazoa; phylum Chordata; class Actinopteri; order Myctophiformes; family Myctophidae; genus Gymnoscopelus; species Gymnoscopelus braueri. The sequence goes on along the minus strand of NW_027660989.1, from coordinate 597,690 downwards.
GTGTCTATTGGCATGCAAAGTTTGTTTATTTCATACTCACATGGCAGCTTACAAGACGCATGTGTGGGAATGTTTTCAGTAACCATGAATAAAGGAACAGATGATAGCCTAAAACAATAATGGCTGAGTAAAAAAGAAAAGTGCCTTCTAATTGGCATTTAAAAGACTTGTAAGGAATGGGATGTGTGACATTTCGTATCTTTTAGTTTTGGGGAATCTGGAATAGTTTCTTCTCTGGTGACTGTGTTGGCGTGTGAGGTCACCTGACCTGGATTCTCACCTGCTGTTTATTCATTAGCTGTCACACGGCGAGGTTAAAATGCCATGTGACACATTTCTATGTGTCACATGCGTTCACACACACAGCTGAAATGTTCTTTTCCCAGGGAGTATGTGAGGATACTGCACTCCTACAGTGACACACGCATGCACACACTGCTGAGGTGTTCTTTTTTAAGGGATCACATGAGGATAATGCATGTACTAACTAATGCACACACACACACACACACACACACACACACACACACACACACACACACACACACACACACACACACACACACACACACACACACACACACACACACACACACACACACACACACACACACACAGTTTGACATCCTGTCTAAGAGGAATGGAGAGCTACTGTATTTCCTTCTTTTTCAGAGACATGAATAACACAACGCTCCGCTGGCTCTCAGAAGCTAAACGTCATGAAAAACAAAGTGACATTAAAGACTGTTGGCCTTTCTGACTCACAGGAACCAAGAGGTCACCCTGTATTTTGTACATTGTAGCTGTCGGGTGGAAACCTTGCATGTCCAAAACCATTACGCTGAATTCACACCAGCACCGTCAACGCAGCGTATGAGTAGCACAGCTTTGGTAAACGTGTGGTGTGGCACTCCACCTCAGCAATCCACCCTCCAAGGATATATTGTATTGAAAAGGGGATAGACACCCTCGTTCTCACTTATCAATATGTCCATGTATTCATCTGTCCTTTGAGAGCCAGCCAGCCATCTGACTGACTGTGTTGTACAGAGGAAGTGGATTATGTGAGTGAGTGAGTGAGTGAGTGAGTGAGTGAGTGAGTGAGTGAGTGAGTGAGTGAGTGAGTGAGTGTGTGTGTGAGTGAGTGATAGATAGAGATAGAACGAGCCATGGTATCATTAGGCTCACATATTTGCGATTGTACGGTTACATGTAATGTGTTTCTTTACAGATTTACAAGCAGTAAGTCTCAACAATCACATTCAGCCTTGCACCTGGACGTACGCACGCACGCACGCACACGCACACACACACACACACACACACACACACACACACACACACACACACACACACACGGTTTTGAAATGATGAAATTAATGCAGGCTTAAAGAGGCTGCTTGTGACTGTGTTGATGACCACCCATCCTGGCTAAGAGAAATAGAACCCACACTGTGTTCTGATGAAGCATGTTGCTGCATCTCACGCTCCAAACACTTCACTATGTATTGTTGGAACCCACTGTTTGCCTCGCCACCTGTCACAAAAACCCTCGTTTATAAATCCTTCCAAACAATGGCAAAACTGTGAAACTTTGTTATATTTATACCAAAAGAAATATAAATATTTGAATAAACCTTTAATGCCAGAGGTTTGAGTGTCTATGTGTGTGAGGAGGAGCATTCCATCATATTGTACACAACCCTCGATTGTTACCTTGGAACAAATTGCCTGCGTCTATTTACTTTGGGCTCGACGTGAGTGATACTGACATCGACGCCGTTCGCCGTGTTTCGTGGAGCAAAAACCTGAGCTCCACCAGCTGAACTATTGCGGCTGAGTACACAGTTTAGAAGAAAAATGCTGTTTATATTGCAAAAGAGGTGAATTTTGTAAGCCCTCTTTCCCCTTTGCTGTTTATTTAACGGTGAAATATTCCCCCCTGCCCCATCAACACTGTGGCTCTTGTGTATCCGAGTGGCCTTATAAATCCTGGAACGGACCTCACAACCTTTCAACGCCACGCGTGGGATTCAGAACATGGGGCGGCCGTGTCAGGTTTGGTGTGTTACGGTTGCGTTTGATGTCGATGCCATAGCCGGGGCCTTGTTTCAGCAGCCTGGCTAACCAGTCATGGTGTTGGTATCACTGAGGTAGCGTGAAATATGAGTGTCTAGCATGTAACTGTACAGGGAGATTTTGGGGCTTGCTTAGGCCTCGACTTGCATCTCAAATCTCAAATGTGATTTCCTATCCGGATTGGAGTCAGATTGGTTTTACGCGGTCTGAACAAGGCTAAGGAATGTGATTCAAATCTGATTGGCAAAAATCTGATTCTATGTGTTTTTTTTTGCTGTTCAAAAACAATGCAGCTCCAATCTGGATAGGCCACAAATCAGATTTGGGCTGCTAGTCTGAATAGGGCCTTATTTCCCCAAATATCATCAGCTGATGTATTGTCTGTGTCAACTAGGAGGAGAGACACATAAGAGTTTACACCCAGTGTGGCCTTCCAGTTAGTCTCATGTTTAAGTCATCACATCTCTATGTAACTTTGTTTCCAGCACTTCAACATGTGGAGAGATAAAGGTGTGAAGCTTCTGAAGATGGTTACGGTGTTTGTCGTGTTCCGCTGCATGCAGAACATCCATCAGATGAACTTCTAATGCATGTTGGTCAGAATTATTTATTATACTATATTGTACATCCTCAAGTGACCGTTTACACTGTTGTTTCAAACTGTAAAAACTGACTCTTGACAAAGTACAACAGCACACATCCTCCCTGTGAGGAGTAGAAAAGTGTTTCAATACCCTGCAGCTACGCAACTTGACTGAGGAAAGTGCACTCATTCGTGTCAACAGTCTTGTACAGAACACTTCATTGAAACCATGCCTAATGGCTTCCTACATAATTTATTCCATATCTCTTCACCAGCTGTTTTAAGAATGTCAAATATGTGTTTTAGAAGATTGCAACAGTAAATTCCCCAGCAGTAAATAACACAGCCTTTTTCATCAATACCGTTTTTTTTTCTTTCTCCCCCCGTAGCAGCGCAACCGCAGTTCCAAAAACAACAATAACATGTAATACCATCCCTTTTGTTAACGAAATGCTCCCTTTTAACTGGCATGCTAATCATCTCGCTCCAAACATGCACAGAGGGGCTAGAGCTAACAGGGATATTGGCCTTTCCAGATGCCACCTAAGTGCTGTATCGCATAACCAGCACGCTTTTATATGGATTTACAGTTTATTCCTTTTTCTGGAGCCCCACCAAGCCAGGCAACGCTACGGTCGCAGTGTAAAACACAGCGCTCCGGGTGAGTTATGAGCGCAGGCCTGCGTCCAAGTGCCTTGTTGCCTTTCCTGTTTATTTGTACGTCGGCGCAGGTCGAGAGCGAGGTGGGTCTGAGCGCTCCAGCTGAGCATTTGTAAACACTCGTCCTGGGAGCCGCGGCAAGAGTGGCCGTGCTCCATGTTCCAGGGGGGATTTTTTACAGTCCATTGTTATTAAGAGAAGAATCGACCTGTTAAAAACATTGGACACTCTCTCCTAGCTCTCCCCTGGCCCCTGACGCTGTTTTGTATACTCCTATTGAGAAAATATTTCTGTGTTATGGCGTGTGTGTACCGCGCCTCGTATAAACCGGGGGAGGGAGACAATTGAGTTCGCTTGGACCCCATTTTGATGCAAGTGTTCCCTGAAAAGCTCTTAAAACCCTCTGGGTTTCTGGCTCAGAGAAGCACACATGCTTTTCATTAGTCGCTTTCATCGACTGGTGCTAATGGTTGATTTGTTTTTATTTGCACTTAATTTTTGTTTGCTAAATCTGCTTACTTTGCATTGTTTGCTCTTTGTTGTGTGTTTTTTACCTGTACAGCACTTTGTTTGATTCTGTCATGTGAAATGTGCTATATAAATAAACCTTGATTGATTGAGTGATGTGTCTATTTAGCCACATGAACCCTAGCATCCCTATTCTATATTAGTCTGTATTTTGTCACCTCCCAAGTACAGGCCAACATTCTCATAGAATATTGGCCTGTACTTGGGAGGTGACAAAATACAGACCCCTGGGGTAGGGGTGTTCGATAGTGAAAAATATACTGTCACGATATTTTTCAAGAAATATCACGATAGACGATATATATCACCATCATTTTTTTATGTTCGTTTTTAGGATCATTATTATTTTATGATTATTAATAACATATATGATGATTAATTATATTATATGATTATAACATTTTTATAAGATATGATCATGGGGCACGTATAATCATTATATTATATAATATAATGATTCATCATATCTTATTAATTAATGTGTTCACAGACAGACAGGCTACATACAGATACTAGATAGATAGATGGATATAATATTCGTTTTTATGCTGCTGATAGATAGATAGATAGATAGATATAGATATAGCATGACAAAGGGGCAATGAAGGGGGTCGACGGTGACTCTCCCGTAGCGTCTCTGACTCAACGGGCACTGATAGCCTCTCAAAGCAGCTCAGCCTCAAACGGGCGGAGGGGGACGTGCTTTTGTGACAGCGCCATGCACCGGTACGACAATGACGAGGAAGAGGGGATGGCAGCGGTGGTGGCCGTGGTCATCCATGACACAGAGGTCAGATACGAGACCTACCTTCAGGAAGGGAAACGAACAAACACAGCACATCTGTGCGGAGGGGACAGGAGAGGACACCGTTTGAGTGTGCTGCTATGTGATGGCTTCTCCAGGCTGCTCACGCACTTTGACCCAAACAGCCGCGTCCTGCAGGGACTGACAACTTGGAGCATATGTATGTGTGCGTGTGTGCGTGTGTGTGTGTGTGTGTGTGTGTGTGTGTGTGTGTGTGTGTGTGTGTGTGTGTGTGTGTGTGTGTGTGTGTGTGTGTGTGTGTGTGTGTGTGTGGAAGTGTGTGGAAGAGATTAGTATGCAGGAACCCAGCCAGGGTCGAGTGTGGGGGTATCTGTATGTCCTAAAATCAAACTGTAACCTACTTCCTTGTCTACACCCACACAAACACACAAACATTTCACAAAGTAGAGAGAGAGAGAGAAAGAAAGAGAGGATGACGTTTGTCAAACTTGGTGACATGTGTGTCACATTGCCTTATACAATGAACAACACATGATGACCTCTGACCTCTGGGACACTGCAGCAGTAGCTTCAGTAACATGGCTTGTTTGACTGATTTGTGTATTCTGTATAATATATACATGTAAATAGTGTATTTATACACCACCTACAGTATAGCACCTTCACACATTCACTCAAACATTCACCTATTCACACACGATGGAGACAACCATGCAAGACACCAACCTGCTCATCGGGAGCAGTCAAGGGTTCATCGTCTTGCTCAAGGACACTTCAACACTAACCCAGGGGGAGCCCGGGAATACTCCTTTTCCTAAGCGGTCGTGCTATCTTTGCGGGCCAGATTGAGATGGTCAAAGGACCTCAGGCCGCATGTCGCCCATGTGTTCTCTAACGTGAGCACACGCAGACGGACAGCGCTGGCCCTGCAGCACTGAACACACCATCTCTACTTAGGATCAGTGTCTCCTCGGGAACCAGCTAGCTCCAGGGCGTAGGAACTATATGCTGCCTTTTTGTAGGGGATCGGGGGTGGGGGGGGGGGGTTTCATAATGAGGATTTTGCCCCCTAGAACGCAAATGGTCAAGTATCACAGTCTGTAGCTGCAGGGGATGTTCAGAGAGAGGAAGACATAAAAGAAAGCCATTTCTGGGAGGAAGAGAAGATGGTTTATTTTGTGGTGGAAATGTGTGGAGTGTCTCTGAGTGGCAGCTATGATGTTAGGGGTGATGAGCTGTGCTATTTTATCCACCTTGTTCTTGGTTTTAAAAACATGCAATGATGGATATAAAATATTCTTATGTTACAGTAGCAGCTAAAGTTTAATCAACAAAACGTAGAAATTTTTTGTTCGATGTGATCAGTCAGAATTGCTTTAATGTCCACGTACTATAGGCACAGTTAAACTCTTATAAAAACAGCCATGATACATTCTTTAGTTGTATTTACTGGTACATATAATAACGGTCAAGAATAACTATAATAATTGAGCAGGGGACCCCCCTGGAACCCCCTTCCAAGGGCGGCTGGGGGTCGCTGGACCCCACATTGAGAATAATGTGTATAATGATAGGATGGAACTGCCAATGGTACACAATAGTAATAGTGGTATTAAGTAATAGACAATACCGCAATACTGAATTCCTAACATTTATTTAAAAAGGTACTACATTTAAAACATAGCCTTCCCAGTTATTCCTCCCTCTCTCTCTGCCTCCAACCCACCCCCCCCCCCCCCCCACACGCACAACTTCATTTATTTACTTACTGAATTTACTGGCTTTTTTTATTCCCTGTGTCAATGCTAAGCAAACCGACTCAGGGAGTCAGTAAATATGACGTGAATTAATGGAGGCACAGAGGTTCCATTCATCAGGAATAAATCACTGTTGCAGGGCTCAAACGCAAATAAGACACTGTCAGACTTCCTATTGACTAAAGAGCATTGAATGAAGGGGGGGAGGGGGGCAACGAGGGAAAACGAGGGGAAATGAAGACGGACCGGCCAAACAAACGACGGAATGCTCTCGACTTTTATTCAGTTTGTCCGAGTGCTGCCTTTTTTTTTTTTGCTGTTGCCGTGTTTTGACGGAAATCTTTAATGCAACGAGGGATTTAAGGAGGATTACAACATAATCTTGAGTAATCCAAAGTGCCACGGACGAAGGGAAACGTAACGTGTAATAGCGGCGTAACGAAGAACCTCGTCCATATAGGGCCTGACAACATTGTCAGTCAAGATGAGGATTAAATACTGTATTTGTGTGTGTGTGTGTGTGTCTGGGGGGGGGGTGCTTCGGGTTAATGCCCCCGCCATGATAAAAAGCACCGTCCACGAGGCAATTTAGTAATTTAAGAGATATATGGTAGTTCTTTAAGTGCTGCCCATCTCCATGGCGGGACAAAGCAGTGAGCAGACAAGCAGCGAGGGGGGCAGAGAGGAGGAGTAGTTTTAAGAAGATTTATGCTTCTAATTTATGTTTTTGATCAATGTTTAGCCGGTTCATTACGCATGTAAAACATAGATGTCTGTGGAATTAATATGTTCTTAAAAACGAAAATCCATTCTTATTAGCCTTTCTGAAGTTCCATCAACATGTCCATTAGCCTCGACCATGAATAAATAAATATCATGTATCATGTATTTTTGATTCACGAGCAGAATAACGCAGAGCTTCCTTGAATATTTTAAGGATTATGGAAAATATCGTCAGAAATGATCTTTTGAACTAAATACGCCATATTCATCGATGTGAGGTTGAACTTGTACTTCATTAAAGCAGAATAAAATATGCTAAAGTGGGCTATGAAGCCACGTATAGTGTTGACCTATACACCCTGCTCAGATGTAGGCATAAATTCATGTCTATTCAAGTAGTGACTGAACTTCTGATGTCTAACCCAAACCAAAACACATACATTAACCTAGCAGATAGAAACTGGGTTTAAATAGTCAGTCACTTTATTAACCCAAATATACTGTAAAAAAAATCTTCCACCACTGGTCAATTGTCGATGAACACATTGTCACACATAAGTTATTAACTATTCATAGGGGGCACCGGTGGCCTAGTGGTTAAGACATATACTGTACTGTTTAGGCTTTGATGCAGCCTGACAGCTAGTCCCTAACACAAGTGGTCAGAGGGGTGGGCCATGTGCAAATTCAGAGCATGTTTATTTTTTAGTTTTCTAGCTTGGATGAATGAAACTAACACGGGATTCCTATTTGTCGATATCACAATGAAAACAATGACAACTAAGGTTTTAAAGACAAATAAATACAATGTCATTATTTTACATTATTATTTTTCAAATATTGATTTTATATTATCATTACAATTGTAGTGTTTCTCAATTATTTGGGGGCCTACCTGCAATACAGTAGCATGTTGAGAAACCACTGTTTTAAGACACTGTGGCCTCTTTTACACCAAAATAACTGAACTGGTTCGGTTCTAGATCCTTCGAACTTTGGTGCTGTCATGGAACCAGCCGCGAACCGGCTTGCGCTTCGACCAGTTTAAAGCACATGACGCAGGTTCGATTCCAGGCACATCTGCATCTGCCCACTTTGGTTCCAGTTCCGAACCAAATTTTAGGGTTCTGAACAAATTCATTTTCAGTGGAAACACTCAAACACAAATTAGGCGGGAAAATGTGGAAAAGTCTTGGAAGTCTTGGAAAAGTGTGAAACATTTGGAATATTATTTTTTGAAACATTGTTACAATGCAAATCTTGTATGGGGGTCCCTGACATCAAATGTTTTCAGATGGGGCCGGGGGCCAAAACATTTAAAACACTGACAAAGAATCACTGCTCTACTTCTGTGCCAAAACGGAATTTATTTGTATCTTGAAAAATACGTCCCAAAATCTACTGACAAACCCCCCAAAACACTGAGACCCACCACAAACACACACACCCATCAGACCACTGGGGCAACACCAGAAAAATGTACTTCAAACATTGCGTTCTCTCGAGTCTCATTTTGATTCCATCAACATTTTGGATTACATTAATGATGTTACGTTTTAACAGGGTTCGTTAGGGATGTGATACAGCTGGTTAATCACCGTTCAAAATGTAAGCAAAGCTGGTCAACATTAATTAAACACACACACACACACACGCACACACACACACACACACACACACACACACACACACACACACACACACACACACACACACACACACACACACACACACACACACACACACACACACACACACACACACACACACTTTCATGCTAGTGACTGTGAGGGCTTGTCAAGACGTAGTGTGTAATGTCAGCTATCGATCGGTGGTTCAGAGGCTCGGTGTCAGGCCTGCATTGACATTCTCTCATCTTACCGAGCTCAGGGAACGCATTAGATGTGTTTACAGGCGGTTGATGTGCCAGGAATACACGGTATACCGCTACAACAGAACACCAGCAAGACGGAGACGTGCGCGCGAACACACACCAGCACGGCTGAGACGTGCACGTGAACACACACTGGCACAGCTGAGATGTGCGCGTGAACACACACCAGCACGGTTGAGACGTGCGCAGGCACTTGGTTCTGGGAAGACCGAGAAACGGAGATACATCGGATGTGACAACGAGGAGCACAGCAATGACTGTAAGCACTGAGTAGGAACCGATCATGTTGATTGTGTGTGTGTGTGTGTGTGTGTGTGTGTGTGTGTGTGTGTGTGTGTGTGTGTGTGTGTGTGTGTGTGTGTGTGTGTCTCAGTCGCTTAACATGTTTGAGGAAGCTCAGGTCTGCCACAATGGATTGCTTCCTCTCCCCCACTTCCCCATCTCCCTCCCTTCATCTCTCTCTCTTTTTCTCTCTCACCCTGCAGTTGTGGATGAACCGTTTCCCTCTTGCTCTCAGCGTTACCCTGTCCCTTTTCACCGCTGTGTTTACAAAGATATCTGCCAACCCGCTCTCCCCCCCAGCCTCTAAACAGCTTGTTCAACGACAGCATTTCCAGAAGGTATATCCTTTATGCGCTGCGCTCAGACAGGTAATGAGTTAGACTGTGTGTGTGTGTGTGTGTGTGTGTGTGTGTGTGTGTGTGTGTGTGTGTGTGTGTGTGTGTGTGTGTGTGTGTGTGTGTGTGTGTGTGTAGCCGCGGGAGGGAGAGACATGACTGCACGTGTGTGACAGTGTGAAATTACCTGACACAGCTTTCAAACAGCGCAAGGTGATTCCCCCGCCTGTTGTATACTACAGCCGTGGGATTTGTGTGTACACACACACACACACACACACACACATACAGAGAGAGGGAGTAGGCGGGTGAGAGAATGTTAGCATACTCTTACCTGTGGTGCTTTTATCCTAAACACTGTGTGTGTGTGTGTGTGTGTGTGTGTGTGTGTGTGTGTGTGTGTGTGTGTGTGTGTGTGTGTGTGTGTGTGTGTGTGTGTGTGTGTGTGTGTGTGTGTGTGTGTGTCTGTGTCTGTGTCTGTGTGTGTGTGTGTGTGTGTGTGTGTGCGCGTGTGCATGTGTGTGTGTGTGTGTGTGTGTTCAGCATGAATAGGGATGCTTTCAATAGAGCTACACAGAGAAGTCAACTCCTACTGTACCTCTGGCAGTGTTGCTGCTTTGAAAAGATTAATTGAATAATCAATTAAACAATTAAAAGGGAAAAACACACGCACGCACACACACACACAAATGTTTCAAATACAATGTGCTTTGGAAAATGGTGGGCACTGCATGGGCAGTAATGTCAACTCCCCCATGAGTCATAACAAAGACCATTGATATATCAAGATAGCTATTCCTACCCCTTGCCGCTATGGTCTCTTAAGTGAGTGTGGTCACCCCACTTCTCCATTGGAATTAAATGACTCACATCCTACTTCTGGTCAATTGAAGTTTGGAATGTCTTGGTTTCTCCCTTGGTCAAAATATGCCGTCTGCAAACATGCCAGACATGCGTTTATGTATGGTCCTTTAAACTATGGGATCCCAGAGGAGAAAATAATATGTTCATGCGAAATGCATTCATGATGCACTTTAAAGAAAGAAAGAAAAAAAGAAAGAAAGAACAATTATAATGGCCATGAGGAATAGGCGGTAGCACTTTACAATAATGACCCGTTATAAAGCATTTATAAATGTTTATAAGCAGTTTGTAGACTATTAACAAATCATTAACAACCTGTTTGTTGACATTTGTAAATGATTACTAAAACCTTTATAACTACGGTTACAAATCATTTATAAGGTATTAGTAAGTAGTGAACTATTCATGAATAAGCCATTTATATACATCTGTAAATGATTATGAAATCATTTGTAATGACCCATTATAAAGCATTTATAAACGTTTATTAGCAATTTGTAGACTATTAACAAATCATTAACAACCTGTTTGTTGACATTCGTAAATGATTACTAAAACCTTTATAACTACAGTTACAAATCATTTATAAGGTATTAGTAAATAGTAAAACTATTCATGAATAAGCCATGTATAATACATTTGTAAATGATTATTAAATCATTTATAACTGATGTTATATAATATATACAAGCTATTTGTAGATAAAGAACGAATTATAGACAAACTATTTATATACATTGGTTAATGATTATTAAATAATTTATAATAACATTGTAGAATATTTAAGAATCATTTAATCATTATTTAAAACATATTAAAACATTATTTATACTCGAGTTTGTTCATCATTAAATAATGTCATTTAAATTGTAGGAAATCATTTGTAAATGATTTATAAAGTGGTATAAATTGAGTTTTTTCGTGGTTATAGGACATCTCTTTAAACATGTATTAAGACTTCATAAATCATGTGTTAAATCTTTGTTCTAGCCCAAGGCATGAACAACAAACCATTTCTAAGCAATTATTACATCTTTTCTACATGTACAAATTAAACATTTAAAAATGATCTGCAGATCATTATTTCCACATGATCAATTTTACTTGTCGGTAATTTGGGAAATGTGTTTGTTCATGTTTAACATATGCTTTTTAAAACATTCCTAAAATATCTATAAATCCTTAGTACGTGTTATTATGTGCCCTATAGATGGGTTTCCCGTTTGTAAACATTGAGGATGATGCGCGCGCAGTGGAGGGAAGAGCCTGTAGAGGGCGCTATTACCCGCAGCATCTCTGGCCACTGTACATTGATAAAATAAATGGTCTTCACCGGGTTTAATGAAAGTAGATTAAATGATGCAGTTTGTAATATCTTCTTTACTCAATAAAAATGATTTGTCGGAAGTTGGATCTGTCTGTATATAATAGCAGCATTATGCCTATTCTGCCTATAATAGCAGCATTATGCCTATCTAAATCCCGAAAATAACAATAGAGTGAATGGCACTTCCGGGTCGTTCTACCTCCCGCATGCGCAGAATGCACACTCTGCTCTGTGATGACGTCGCGCGGAAACCCATCTATAGTAAAGTGAAGACAGTTCATCATTTACAACTGTCTGTTAATGTGTTTTTTCATGTTTAACATATGCTTTGAAAAGCATTCCTAAAATATCTATAAATCCTTAGTACATGCTATTATGTGCCCTATAGTAAAGTGAAGACAGTTCATCATTTACAGCTGTCTGTTAATGTGTTTGTTCATGTTTAACATAATTATGCTTTGTAAAACATTCCTAAAATATCTATAAATCCTTATTACATGTTATTATGTGCCCTATAGTAAAGTGAAGACAGTTCATCATTTACAACTGTCTGTTAATGTGACTTTCTCCTTACCTGTTGCAAACTACCTGGCTTTCATGAATGCAGACACCAAACAATTACTAGAATTATCTTTCATGTTTAATTAATGATTCGTAAGACATTCGTAAAGAGTATGTAGACCATTTGCAAATGTTATCATGGGCCTTGTTGTAAAGTGAAGACTATGCATTATTATTTCATGTTCACACAATGATTAGTAAACATGTGACATCAAAAAGTGGCAGAAGTAACGTTATAGAGTATAAAAGTATAAAACAATTTATTAAGATATAAAATGTAGCAACTCTTGGACACAGCACACACACTGACATTTAAACAAAGAAATTCATCACAACAGAATCACAGAGTAGCAGCTTGGAGACTGCAGTCACCACCTCCCAGTGTAAATTAGCTTTAGCTGCTAAGCTAAATTGCTAAGCATGGAGGACATTACTAGCCTACATCAAAACAAACATTGTGGATACAAACGGCCACCATCAAAATACCCCCTGGTCATAATGCTACTACATGTGTGTAAGATTAGCCATTTTATGTTACCTCGATCACCTGCAACAAGACAGTTAAAACACATAAAACATGAATTAGACATATTTCAGTCTGCAACTGCATCACTGTTCACTTCCCCCCTAGTAGGCTACTGCAGGTGTAATGCAGGTAATCAGTGTGTTGCCAGATTTTGCAAAAGAAACAAGCGGCCAGGTCTATGAAAACAAGCCCAAAAGAAGCAACTAGGCTCAGGCCCATGATAACGTCTGCAAATGGTTTACATACTCTTTACGAATGTCTTACGCATCATTTGCTAAACATGAAAAAAAACTCCCTAAAAAACTAAATTTATACCACTATATGAATAATTTCCAAATGATTTCCTACACATTATATTACATTATTTAATGATGAACAAAATCGAGTATAAATCATGTTTTAATGTGTTTTAAATAATGTTTAAATGATTCTTAAATGTTCTACAATGTTATTATAAATGATTTAATAATCATTAACCAATGTATATAAATAGTTTGTCTATGATTAGTTATTTAAATAGCTTGTATATATTATATAACATCAGTTACAAATTATTTAATAATCATTTACAGATGTATATAAATGGCTTATTCATGAATAGTTCACTACTTACTAATACCTTATAAATGATTTGTAACTGTATTTATAAAGGTTCTAGTAATCATTTACGAATGTCAACAAACAGGTAGTTAATGATTTGTTAATAGTCTACAAACTGCTTATAAACGTTTATAAATGCTTTATAACGGGTCATTATTGTAAAGTGCTACCGAATAGGCCTATATATATACAGAGGTGTTGCCACCAAGCCAATGATATGAACTTACAACCTTCAACCACATTCACAACACAACAAAACACAAATACTGTAGATTCACATCAGTCTTCAATTCCAAATGAAGATTTTGGACTGATGGCTGTTATGTCAGAGCCAACAACCTGTAGCTTGAACTTTAAAGGAAATATAGCAACCTCATGCATGGCTATGTGAAGTGACCCACATACACATACCCTGTCACAACTCACTACCTTGAACAACATATTCACATCAGCCTTCAATTCCACAGCCAAAAACACTGACTGGGTCCCAATATGACAGCAACAGAGCAACAGCATGAATCACATTAGTATACAGAGCATACAACACAAGCAGCAGCAAAGAAAAACAAATAAATAAAAAGTTCCTACCTTGAGCCGTCTTCTGCTTGACTTCACCAGGTGTGTAGTGATGGCCAGGGTCAAACTTTGGAGCAGCTGAGTTTGATATGGTGGGGGATGAAGGCTTTCCACACAATGGCCATGCCATTCAGAGCACTTCATGCAAGCACTTTCCTCACTTTAAGGTTGCAGGAGCACAGGCACATTGCCTCCTGTTGTCAGTAGAGGTCCGTCAGGGTGATAACCTTGGTTTTCTTGGCATTTATCGCAAGACCAACCGTGGCACACTCCGTCTCCACTCTGGTCAGGAGCACCTGTGCCTGCTCTACATGGTCAGATAGTAGGCAGTTATCATCTGCAACGTCTAGGTATGTTAAGGCTACAGCAGGGAGTCATCTGGACATCCTAGGTGTAATAGTGAAGTTATTGCTCCCCTCGCCGTCCGGTGTTCCCCTGCAACACCTGTGCCAGGATGTAAAACGTCCTCACTGTTGCCGCACATATCTTCTATGGCCCAGAGTTGGTGGGGAGGGACAACATAAGCCTTGACTGAAAGAAAGAAAGTAAGAAATATTAGATTTCTCATAAAATAATGTCAACCTTTTTTACATGAATATTGCATTTTATTACATTTTATGTTTCTATGATAATGCCAAGAATTTGCAGATCTTGAAAAGGTCATCACGTTTTCATTCAAGTGTTACTGACCCATGCAGCAGCTTCAAGCACACATTAGTGGACTGTTCAATAATGTAAGAATTATACATGGCCCCTTTTTAACACATTCACACTCATCCAACCACTGGTTCTGAAAGGTTTTCGTGTCAAGGACCCCCTTTGGACCCCCATTTGAAAATAATTTGTGCCAGGGACCCCCATAATATTTATGTTATTTCAATATTATTCCAAATGTTGCAACATTTTTCAAAAATAGCCAATTTAAAACGTTATTGAGCTTGTAGATCGGCTATTTTTGAATATCTGATGTATAAAATAAGGGTAAAGTGTTAAACTGATATACCAGCCTGATCTCCAGAGATTACCGTAACATATTGCACGGAACGAGTGCACTTCATTCCGTGGATAGCCGCCTCGGAACTCCCGAATTGCGTGCATATGTACGGCGAGTCCCACGGTGGGCGTAACCAGTCGCAACCCGGAAAAACCCGGAAGCAGAGCAGTCCCCACAAAAAAAAATACGATTCTGTGCCTATCGGTACATAACTCAAACGGCGCTGAGTAGGCACAGGCGAACGTCCCACCGTTCAGGACGGCAACTCGGTCGCCTTAGCTCCCTCGGTGGTCCTTCACGGGGTGACAGTTCGCCTGTGACTGCGCGCCTCCGAAATGGTTTTGTCACAAAGGGAGCGCCGTACATATGCACGCAATTCGGGAGTTCCGAGGCGGCTATCCACGGAATGAAGTGCACTCGTTCCGTGCAATGTTACGGTAATCTCTGGAGATCGGGTTGGATATACATATATTGACACATTTTGCTGGGGAGCCCCTGGAACCCCCTTAAAGGAGAATTCCGGACATTTTAAGTGTTATCTTTGATGTGTCGTTACTCACCTACCGACGTAAAAAGTGGCGTTGTTTTTTTCCAGAGATTCCCCTGTCGTCATTTTTTCAACCCCCTCCGTTGTCATAATGGGAGCGCGTGCCGAACGATTTAACACTGGTTGCTTGTTTCTTTCCAGAACCTGGCAACTTGGTGTTGCCAGGTAGAGAAACAAGCAACCAGTGTTAAATCGTTCGGCGTTAGCGGTAGCCTCTCAGGAACTTTCAGCGCATGTTTGACTATCATGAGACTGTACAATGAGTAGTAGTAGAGAAAAAAATAACTTATGCATCGGTTATAATAGACGAATTTGCCTAAGCCACGCGCTCCCATTATGACAACGGAGGGGGTTGAAAAAATGACGACAGGGGAATCTCTGGAAAAAAACAACGGCACTTTTTACGTCGGTAGGTGAGTAACGACACATCAAAGATAACACTTAAAATGTCCGGAATTCTCCTTTAAGGACCCCTGGGGGTCCCGGACCCCACTTTGAGAACCCCTGACAGCCTACCGGTACAGTTTAGATTGAACCACAACTCTCTCTCTCACACACGCACGCACGCACACACATGCCTATTTACAGTAGGCAAATATGTTCTTTACTAGGCCTTCATGTTGCCTCAGCATTACAATTAAACACACCACAATAAAACAACATCACCATTCACATCACACAAACAAATGCTTTTCTCCTGACTAGTTTTTGCCTTACCAAGTAAAATGATAAAATGGCATTACACACAAGTCAGCTCCATAATTGCAGGGAAATGTTAATGCTAAGCAGCTAACTGTAGGGTAGCTTACTCACCTGGATAATTCCACATAGGCTAATTGGAAATGAAAAGCAGGTTGATAGGCTGATTATAACTTCTCTTTCAGCTGTCACAGATGTACAGTATGTCATTTAACAGTTCTCACTCCCTGACAACTCCACTCAACATTATGAGTTGTTTATTTCACTGTCTTATTTCCAAATATAATGGAGCTAGCTTCATACTCCTGTCTCCTGCAGTAGTGTGGGGGGTGGAAAAACTGAAGGCTGTTTCTAGGGAGTGTGCATCAATGACCTGCATTGGCAGTGCATAGGGAGTGTCTGACAATAAAACATAATGTTTGTGTTAATTTGTATTTATTTATTTAGCGCAAGTTATTAAAAAGGAAAATACTGTATATCCAAAAGAAACAAGTGAAAGAAAAAGAAGCCCATTGGGTTATTTAAAATCCTTTCTTTAACTCTTTCACTGCCAGACTTATTTCTGGCTGCGTTTGCTCACTGCCAGCAATTTCAGTTTTTTTTATCCTTGGTCACAGAAAATGTATTAAGAAGATAAAAACAATACCTGCAAATATACTATATATACACACACACACACACACACACACACACACACACACACACACACACACACACACACACACACACACACACACACACACACACACACACACACACGTATATGTGTCGAGGAGTGACAAGCAGGTCTGGGAATCAAACCACTGTCAAACCACTGGCAGGCTACATCAGACCCTATATGTGGGATGCACCACTCTGCCATCGGCACACCTGATCAGTTTTGACAACACCATCATGGCACTACGGACAAGCCTATAAGTGAGTGTCTGTTGTGTATGAGTCTTCAGTCAGCTGTGTTTCATATTCTTCTGTTTCCACAAAGGTCAGTAAGATATTTCCACCGTCCTCTTTGTTTGTTGGAGAGTCACTGTCCATCATTTAGTTCAAGAGGCCACTCGTCACCCCTATAAACTGCCCCCAACACACACACAAGTACGCACGCACGCACGCACGCACGCACGCACGCACGCACGCACGCACACAAGTACGCACACAAGTACGCACGCACGCACGCATGCGCACACGCACGTGCACGCGCACACGCACACACACACACACACACACACACACACACACACACACGCACACACACACACACACATACGGCTTAAAAGATCAAATTAGTTATTATTGTAGCGTCCTACTACTAGGCTGTTGACATTTCTACGTCGTTGAAACCGAAGCCGCTGCCCTTTTGTACGATTGTTTTCTGCTCATTTTCCCCAAAATAATTACAAGCACGTCATTCGTATCCCATTCGTGTCCCTTGACAGTGGCCACACTACAGCTCGCTGTCACACCCACACATCTATCTGAGCCTCAATCCACTCAATTAGCTGCCAGACTCTCCAGGTTAATGGAACTTTTGATTGGGGGGACAACGGCTGTTTCCTGGGTCCTGCAACCTCTTGTAGATGGGGTGGAGAGAGGGTCAGAGGGCTGGCAGGAAGAATCGTTGGAACCACACCAGCTGTTTCTTGGCCCAAGAACCTTTATGAAGCTCACTCACACAGGAGGAACTTCAAACATGTAAAGACATTTGAATGAACTTTCTAATTTTTCTTATACGCGATATAGAAAAAATAAATAAAAGGAAACAAAAAGTAAGTAATGAAGTAAGTACCTCTCTGCAATGACCAAGGAATTATAGATGCATATACAGTCAATCATTCATGGATACACTCAGTGACAAAAAGCACATTGTAATAGTACCAGAGGCGGCCAGACCGTCAGTCGGGCCCCCCACCCCTTAGTCATTAACACACATACTGTACAGTAACCTAACTGATTACTGTTCTCTAGCCTAATTCCAGCCCTCGAAGCATGTATCAACAGAATATGTTACAGACAAGGGAAATAACAGCAGGCCAACAAAGTCATTCCCTGAATATTTTTTCAAATCTGTCAATGACACTTGTTTTTCTTCTTCTTTTTTTTTTATATGAATGTATAATGTGAGAAGACCCAGCGTCCTTCCAGGATATATGTCCAGTCTGGAGCTGTTGCTATTGTGTAAAATGTTGTGGTGACAACAACAATAACAACAGCAGCTCCAATGTAGTCCAGTAATATTGTCACTTGACCTTCCACTAATTGCAACAAAAACAAACTCAACTGATTTTGTGTCCTAAATATGTCCTGAATGAGAGGAAAAAAGTCGCAAGGAATGCCACAGGCATATTAAGTATAGGCATTCTATGGATAATAAGGGGTTAACCTAGGACAAATTGCAACAGAAACTATCTCAACTTTTTTTGTTTCATAAATATGTTAGTTATAACATATCAAAAGTCCTAAGAAATCCCAGTGGTGGAATATATTGAAAAATGCTTAAATAGGTGATGTGCTGATGTCACAATTTCCCATTGACGCCCATGTTAAAAAAGATTTAAGCATGTTTCCTTGTCTAATTTGCACACACAAGGTTCAATACTGTCCACTATCAACCAGAAACTGTGTTGGATGCATTACAGTGCTTGTTAAAAAAAAAAGAAGAAACTAATCTTAACCCTTCAAGTGCTATTTCTGTATGTTATGCATTATGCATTTGTATGCACTCGGTTTTCATGTTCATTTCATATACATTCTTATGTGAAGCACTGCGCATGTGATTTTGTTGATGTAAAGCACTGCATTTTGTTGTGAAGATACCATCTTCTCTGTTGTGAAGATGGTATGCCGCCGACACTGTCTTGCCAATACTGAGCTACAAACGCCACCTGCGGAGGTAGGCTACCATGGTGCCCATGTCTTGGTTGAGACCGTCTTCCATCACCTTCAATTATAATTAGCCCATACCCGGTCGACCCAAGACACCACCCAAGACAGACAGACAGACAGAGGTTATAATTAGACCTACTAGCCCATACCCGGTCGACCCAAGACACCACCCAAGACAGACAGACAGACAGAGGTTACTCCAATTATATAGTAGGATTTGATCCCGTGGGAAAAATTAAGTTTCAGAAGTGTTCAGTGTATTGCACAGGTCATCGGGACACATCAACAACTTGGCAGGGCCGGTAATCGAACTTGAGACCTTCTGCTTCTGAGGCTGGCTCTCTACCCATTCAGCCATCCTGTTGGTCTTTGCTTCCATGTTAGCCATCTCAGCATGATGGCTAGGTCGTCCACATAACCATATTCTTTTTATGTTGTAAATGGTAAACCGTAAATGGTGCATTTGTATAGCGCTTTTATCCAAAGCGCTTTACATAGATTGTGCATTCACCCATTCACACACACATTCATACACCGATGGCGGAGGAAACCATGCAAGGCACCATCCTGCTCATCGGGAGCAATTAGGGGTTCAGTGTCTTGCTCAAGGACACTTCGACACTAACTCTGGGGGAGCCCCCGAACTGGGAACCTTGCGGTTTCCAGTTCACTCTACCCTGGCCACTATACCCCTGAGCCACTGCCGCCCCATGTTGTATCTGGTAGGTCATAGATGTAGATGTTAAACAGCATTGAGGAGAGAACACACCCTTACGGAATATCATTCCTCTATCATCTGAGCCAGCTGTGCTGGCCATTACTGGTTGTAGAGTGAAGCTGCGGTTTGACAGCATCTCCATGATGAAGTTCACCATATTTCGATCAGGGATTGTCCTCCGAAACTGCAGGTGGAATTCACAGTGCCAGACTATTTTCGGGTTTAGTAATACAAAAAAAAAAATCAAAGTTCTAAGTTCTAAAACATTTTTAATTCACTTCATAATAATAATATTAATAATAACATTAATAATAATAACAATAATAATAATAACTTTATTTCACTTTCATACAGAAAATGCAGCTTCACATAAAAATTTATATGAAATGAACATTAGTTCATAAGAATGCATAAAATGCAGCAATAGCACTCGAAGGGTTAAGGCTTTTTTAAAAAAAAAATTACAAGCGCTGTACTGCATCCAACAGTTTCTGGTTGATAGTGGGCAGTATTGAACCTTTTTTGTGGAAATTAGACAAGAAAACATGCTCAAATCCTTTTTTAACATGGGCGTCAATGGGAAATCACCTATTTAAGCATTTTGACATTTTGTAGTGTGATATTGTGTGTGCATAATTTAATTGAGTTGTTTGATCAGTACTTGATCAGTTGTGTGATTATGTGATCATAATAAATTCTTGTCACTGATATTCTGTATCCTTGTTTTACAAGGAACAAATACAGCATAGTCAAATCTAGCAGAAAGGGCCAAAAAGCGTTATACTTACAGGTCATTTTCAAAACTTTCCCTTCATACGATTCCTTGCGACTTTTTTTCTGTGATTCAGGACATATTGAGGATACAAAATCAGCTGAGTTTGGTTTTGTTGCAATTAGTGGGAGGTTGACCCCCATTTTTGCTTAAAATGCCTGGACTAATGAGTCTCGCTCCAGTTCAAACAAGCTGAACTTTACATACTGACCTCATGCATCGCACGGTTCATTCTGCCTGCTGTTGTTGTAACAGGCAGGTGGTGGACGACGGTGGTTTGTCATCATGGAGAAGCACATCAATCATTATTTGAATGTCTCACACACAGATCAGTGTTGCCGGATTTTGCAAGAAATAAGCAACCAGCTCTATGGAAACAAGCCCAAAAGAAGTGATTGATATATAGGCTACATGAGCACTTTAAACCTCTATGCATCGGATATTTGAAAATAACGGATCTACAAGCTCACAATGCGACGCATTGTGCGCTTGTAGATCTGCTATTTTCTAAAAACAATTTAGAAAATGTGACCAATTCTGAAAACAAATTTGAAACATTTTAACAACAGCCGGTACGGGGGATCCCTGGCACAAATTATGTTTAGATGTGGGGGGTCCGTGGACAAATACATTACATTACATTACATTACATTACAGTCATTTAGCAGACGCTTTTATCCAAAGCGACTTACAATAAGTGTATTCAACATAGGTAGGGAACGAAAACTACTAATCACCAGAAGTCTTTAGTGCATTTTCTGCAAAAACAAGCAACCAAGAGTATACCTAGCGCTAAGGTAAAAGTGCAATATATCAGCTACCTATTTCCTTAAACAGATGAGACAAAATAGCTAAATCAAATGAGCATGAGCTAAAACAAATAAGTGTATCGACTAAACAAGATCCAATAAACAATCCAATAAACAATACAGCAATAGAAAACAAGCGTTCGTACAACTAGTTAACAACAAGTAGGTCAGGCAGAGAGGAAGGGTAGTGTTTCCTGAAGAGGTGAGTTTTCAGCCTGCGGCGAAATATGGGCAGTGACTCTGCTGTCCTAACATCAGTGGGAAGTTCATTCCACCACTGTGGGGCCAGAACAGAAAAGAGTCGTGACCGTGTGGATCGGCCAGAAGGACCCTTGAGTGACGAGGCAATCAGTCGCCCCGAGGTGGCAGACCGAAGTGGTCGAGCAGGTGTGTAGGCATCGACCATAGCCCGGAGGTAGGAAGGAGCTGTTCCTTTCACTGCCCTATAGGCTAGCACCAGGGTTTTGAACTGGATGCGAGCCGCTACGGGGAGCCAGTGTAGAGAGCGGAGAAGGATGGTTGTGTGGGAGAACTTGGGGCGGTTGAACACCAGGCGAGCCGCAGCTTTCTGAACAAGCTCCAGAGGTTTGATGGCAGATGCCGGAGCACCAGCAAGGAGGGAGTTGCAGTAGTCCAGGCGGGAGATGACGAGAGCCTGGATGAGCACCTGGGCTGCCTTCTCCGTGAGGAAGGGGCGAATCCTCCTGATGTTGTAGAGCAGGAATCTGCAGGACCTCGTCACTGATGCGATGTTTGCCGAGAACGTCAGTTGATCGTCCAGGGTCACACCCAGATTCTTCGCAGTCCGAGTCGAGGTCACCACAGCATTATCAATGGTGATGGCCATGTCTCGGTGCGGACAGCCCTTCCCCGGGAGGAACATCAGCTCGGTCTTGTCCAGGTTGAGCTTCAGGTGGTTTGTCGACATCCACTCCGAGATGTCAGCCAGACAAGCAGCAATGCGTGTCTCCACCTGGGTATCAGAGGGGGGGAATGAGAGGATTAGCTGGGTGTCATCGGCATAGCAGTGGTAGGAAAAGCCATGGGAGTGGATGACAGCACCCAGAGATGTAGTGTAGAGAGAGAAAAGAAGAGGACCCAGATCCGAGCCTTGGGGAACCCCAGTTGTGAGCCTGTGTGGTTCTGACACAGCGAATACATATTAATGTGGGGGTCCTTGACATGAAAATGTTTTGAGAACCACTAGGTCTCAAAAATAAGGTCATTTTGGCAACCTGCATTTGCAAGCAACTTCACAGAAAGACAAGCCCAAAGTCGATTATAATAAGCAGACCTGGCAACACTGACACAGATGAGTTGTTTCAGGAAAAAAACATGAGGGTGGAAAAAAGAGCAAGGCGAGGATAGTTAATTTGTTTAGCAGTATATTTCAACAAGTGCTTTACATAAAACATTAATACATCAAGACACAGGAAAGAAGTAGAAATAAAACAGCAACTTAAGAATAAAATTACAGTTCAGAAGAATGATAAAAAAACAGAAAGGATTTTACTACTTTATGTAACCACCCTAGCCTTATTTGAAAAGTAGCGACCTACAAGCCCAAAAGCTTGTAGGTTAGCCCACAAGCTTGACATTAGCTGTTAACAGACAGACAGACGCCCAGTAGACACTGTAGTTTCTGACAGTTCTGCACAGACCCCTACACCCCCAGGCCCATAAGGGGCCATGTCTCTTCACTGTATCTCCACTGAAGAGACCATCTTTCCCATACACCTAATGGCCCACCTCGGTCCCAGAGTCTGGAGCTTATCAAATCATTACAGGGGAGAGGGGGTTAGCTCAGGACTTCCAGCCCCCCTCTTACCTCCACAGCCACGTCCCACACCCACCCCTCATATCCAGAGGTACCAGTCCCTCTAAGTGACCTTGACTCCTGAGGCATTTGACATTGTGGAGCAGTATCTCGTACTTTGAATAACATCTTTTGTTATGTCTTTTTCATGTGTGACTAGACTGTAATTTTTTTAATATCCCCTGACTTTGACGTTGTGTGCATTTCTGTGATGTCTTTCTGCTGCCTCTCGGTCCTCAGAGCTCTGAAACAGCCCGGACCAGGAGAAGGACAGAGGGACAGTGGGGAGGGAAAAAACATGAAGAGAAGGGCTTTTAAAATTATTCTGATCAGCTTGATAGTAATGTTACTGACTACAATGAGCCATATTACTGATCTTCTAACTAATCTGACTAATTCCATCCGAGTTGCTGCGTTCGTCACTTATACAATCGTTATGATGTCATGGATTCCTTTGCTCTACATCTACAAAGCTGGGAAACTGCCATGCTTCAAGGGGTTCTGAAAGCAGAATAGATATCTTACCAAACCTGTGTGTAATAGAATGTTTTAAATCAAATCTATATCCTCCACTGTGTCAGACAAACTGATTCAAATGATTCATTTATTTGCTATGTTGTTGTTTATTGAATTACTCATGGAACAGAAACATTTATTATGAAAATTACACTGTAATTATAACATTATGGTTCATGATACAAAACAAATCATGTAATCCTATGAATTATTGTAAAAGTGTAAGCTTAAACTATCACTTCTCAAGTTGACTCTTATAGCATAGCAGGTGATTTGACACCACTTTATCTGAAATGATTGTTAGTGAATATTTAACCATCATATCATCTGTGTTCTATGTCTACTGATCAGAGGTGTGATCAATGGTTATTGATTGCAGCCTAGGTGGTTAAGTTTAGACGTGAGTTTGATGTGGTTTAATCACTTTATTCAAGGGTTAGTGTATGATTGTGATTGCAAACAAAATATAAAATCTAGTAAGGAAACATAATGATGTTGCTGTGTATTCTAGACCATATTCACACGGCGGCCATATTGCCATTAAGTCAATGAAATGCCACCCCAGTTGCCACCCCAGTTGCCACAGCAACGCAATGTTAAATTCCAAAATGGACGCCGTGTGAATATGGACTATGGCACTTAAAGCTTTCCTCTTCTAGCCCGGATTTGAACCTGGTTTCCTGTGCAAGTGCTGACATTTTTTACCATTGAGCTTATAGAGCCTGGTCATTTAATCTTGACCATCAGGTCAGAATTTGTGTCAGATCCTGTGTCTAGGTGAGACATGGCCTTTGACACGATCTAAATGTCTCAATAGAAGAGGAGGGAGACAAAATACAACCACCCAATTTTATACGTTATAATATATTGTATTAACATACCCTACCATACA
>NW_027660989.1:455486-567986 GCF_963280865.1 Gymnoscopelus braueri | reverse complement strand
GTGCAAAATTTCAAGGAAATTGCATGCTGTGTTCATGATTTGAGGCATTTTGTTCAAAACGGAGCACTCCTGCAAACTTTGGAATTCATTTTTAGCCAATCAGGATGGAATATGAAAAATCTTAAAGACTGGTTTTGTTTAATGACTATAGAGATACTGTGTACCGATTTGCGGGATTTTTGGACAAAATCTGTAGGAGTACTGTCAAAAAATATGTTTTGCACAAATCGGCCTCCTGGTGGCGCTATAAAAGGCCCATGTGAAAAATTTGGGGCAGAGGTTCCGCTGTGGCATCCAGGGAGTGTGTGTGCATAGTTTCGCTGCGAGCAAGCCAACGGTGCCCGAGGTTAGCTGTACACAGACAGAATGACGGACACACGGACGGACGGACGGACGGACAGGGGTCAACAAATACTCTCTCGCCATGCCTTACGGCCTGGCGGAGACAATGAACACGATTTGTTTTGGCTCTTCACCGAGATAAGCGCTCTCTCATCTCTGCATCATTTGTCTATGAGCCGCGGTCCAGCTGCATAGAGGAGCCCAACCAAGTGCATAGTAGGTTAGCTTTTAGATCTGCTCTTTTTGTCTCCGCCAGGCCGAAAGGCATGGCGAGAGAGTATGTTTTCGCCCCTGTCCGTCCGTCCGTCCGTGTGTCCGTGTGTCCGTCCGTCCGTCCGTCCGTGTGTCCTGTCTGTGTGTTACCACCAAATCTCCGGCACCGTTGGCCCGGTCGTTGCAAAACTGTGCACACACACTCCCTGGATGCCAATTCAGAACCTCTGCCTCAAATTTTTCACATGGGCCTGTTATAGCGCCACCAGGAGGCCGATTTGTGCAAAACCCATTTTTTCCCATTACTCCTACAGTTTTTAACCAAACCTCATGCAAATCGGTACACAGTATCTCTATAGTCATGTGATCAACCCTGATCTGTCCGCTTTCCCATATTCCATCCTCATTGGCTAAGGTTACCATCCAAAGTTTGCAGGATTGGTCCGTTTTCAACAAACTGCCTCAAATCATGAACGCAGCTTGCCATTTCCATAAAATTGCACACGCACATTCCCACTAGGCCGAGGAAGAAATGGCACTTAAAACTTTTCACATCAGCCTCATGGTGGCGCTATAACAGGCCGATTTGCATTTTTAACTATAACTGCACCGATCTGCGTGAAACTTTGCACGCCTACTCTCTAGAGGCCAAGGAAAAACATCTGCACTGCATTTTTCACATCTGCTTTTTACAGCGCCACCAGGAGGCCGACTTATGTCAAATACATTTTTGGATATTAATCCTTCAGATTTTATCCAAACATCACGCAAATCGGTACACAGTATCTCTATAGTCATGTGATCAAGACGCATCTGTCCGATATTTCATATTCCATCCTGATTGGCTAAGGTTGAATTCCAAAGTTTGCACGATTGGTCCGTTTTGAACAAAATGTCTGAAATCATGAACGTGGCGTGCGATTTCCGTGAAAATTTGCACGCACATTCCCACTAGGCCGAGGAGGAAATGCCACCCTTTTCACATTGGCCTATTATAGCACCACCAGGAGGCCACAATAACTAACCTGACCTGGCGGAGACCTGTGCTCCGAGGAGCACTTTTTCTAGTTTTCCTGTGTGATCGCTCTGGACAAAAGTGCTCCTCAGGACATGGCTGTGTAGTACACACACACACACACACACACACACACACACACACACACACACACACACACACACACACACACACACACACACACACACACACACACACACACACACACACAGGACATTGCTGTGTAGTACACACACACACACTCACACACACACACGCACGCACGCACACACGCACACACGCACGCACGCATGCACACACACACATACACACATACTCTCTCTCTCTCTCTCTCTCTCTCTCTCTCTCTCTCTCTCTCTCTCTCTCTCTCTCTCTCTCTCTCTCTCTCTCTCTCTCTCTCTCTAAAGTGCTTTTATCCGCTTCATAGAGAAAAGTTAGTTGATGTATTCTTTGATGGTTTGGTGAAATGTGAAGTTTGACCGATGTGTCAAATGAAGTTAAGAGTGTCTTCAAACTAACTTTGTGTTGCAGGTTACCAGCATTTCAAAATTAATTATTTTTTTTCTCAGAGTGATTGTCATTCCTCTCTAGATCATTGGTTCTCAAATGTTTTCATGTCAAGGACCCCCAAATTAATATGTGTTTGGCCGTGGACCCCCCTCTGAAAATGGTTTATGCCAGGACTCTGTTCCATTCCGCTATGAGGCTTAAAGTCCCTCAGGTCCCACAGTTTTTTGCAGCCAGCACATTCTAAACTAGAAAAACTGCTCCTCGGAGCACAGGTCTCCGCCAGGTCTGGTAGGTTATTGGGCCTCCTGGTGGCGCTATAACAGGCCAATGTGAAAAGGGTGCCATTTATTCTTAGGTCATTCACGGCAATCGGACACTGCATTCATGATTTGAGGCATTTTGTTCCAAAAATGTGTTTAGCTAAATTAGACCTGCTGGTGGCGCTATAACAGGCCAATGTGAAAAAGGGTGGCATTTCTTCCTTGGCCTAGTGGGAATGTGTTCATGATTTGAGGCATTTTGTTCAAAACGGATCAATCCTGCAAATTTTGGAAGCGAACCTTAGCCAATGAGGATGGAATATGGGAAATCGGACAGATCCGTGTTGATCACATGACTACGGAGATACTGTGTACCGATTTGCATGACGTTTGGATAAAATCTGTAGGAGTAATGTAAAAAAATGGGTTTTGCACAAATTGGCCTCCAGGTGGCCCTATAACAGGCCCATGTGAAATATTTGAGGCAGAGGTTCTGAATTGGCATCCAGGGAGTGTGTGTGCACAGTTTTGCAGCGACCGGGCCAACGGTGCCAGAGATTAGCTGCTAACACACAGACAGGACACACGGACGGACGGACGGAGGGTAAAACATACTCTCTCGCCATGCCTTTCGGCCTGGCGGAGACAATAAACGGAGTGACCCACCTGTCTTTATGTTGCTAAATGTCACCTGTAGTGTACTCAGAGTGGAATATGACTTCGATGAGTAAATGTAATATAATATAATTCTTTATTGCCAACAGTATCACCAATAAAAAGAGCCAAAATGGATCAATCACAAAAGCCACAGCTTGTTTACATTGTGGTCTGTTTCTGTTATAAAACTGCCATAAAGTGCAGTAACCACGCAAATAATTAAACTGATGAAAAGGCTTTACAACGTGTTTAAATTGGCCAGCCAAATGGGTTATTGGTTTATACTGTAAGTGATAATGAACTAATTTCCACCAGGCCGAAAGGCATGGCCGTGACTATGTTTTGCACCCTGTCCGTCCGTCCGTGTGTCCATCCGTCCGCGTGTCCGTCTGTCTGTGAGCAGCTAATCTCCGGCACTGTTGGCCCGGTCGCTGCGAAACTGTGCACACAGACTCCCTGAATAACAAAGCCGAACCTCTGCCCCGAAACCCTCACATTGGCCAGTTATAGCGCCACCAGGAGGCCGATTTTTGCTTTTTTTTTTAATGTATATTACAGTTCATATTAACAGATTTTATATAAATATAAAATTAACAGATTTTGTCCAAACATCACGCAAGTGAGAGATCAGCTGTACAGACAAGAGACAGTACAGGGGTTTGTAAAATATGTTTTAAGGAATCGCAACTTATACAGCACTTATCCAACAGGTTCTTTGTGAACATGTATTTACATATAGGTTCCTAAATATATTTTCACACAACTGGGCAAAATTTGTATACTAATCGACCACTGATTCTCAACCTCTCTAAAGGACCACCAATTTGATAGACACAATTTGGTCCGATATTTAGTCCAGAATTATTTTACTGTCTGCATACTGTAGAGATAACAGTCAAACTTTGATTTAAACTGAGATTATTGTACATTCTCTAGATGTTGTACAGTATTACTTGTATGTGTAGATAATGGTAAAGTCTAACTATCATTCATTTAGCTGGGAATTTATCTTCCTATGTTTGTATATGCTAATAACCCTGCATATAGCCTTTAGGCTATATCTGTGCATAATGACAATTGTGTAAACAAACCTACTCCCATGTACTACTTATGACTTAAGTTATGACTTAAATTCTGGGAAATTGCAAAGTGTGGTTTTGTATCAAACGGTGGAAATGCTTTTGGGGATTCGTTGAGTAACCCACCCTTGACATGTGATTAAAATTTGGGTTTGACTGGACCTTTCGTTCGTGATTGTTGACATTTGAAGAAAATTCAAAATGCCGGAAAATGCGTCATGACCCAAGGAATCCAGGGGAATTCGTAAATCGTAAATGAAGTCCACAATCATAACACCAGAGGCAGCTCCACTGATCATGTTCAACCCAGATTTGGCACAAACAAGGGAATGAACTTTCTTATGCTACAACAATGTGGAATGCCCTACCCAAAGGAGTAAAGGAGTGTAAAACCCTACTCACTTTCAAAACTGCCCTAAAGAATCACCTTCAGGAGGCTGCAATTCCAAATTGGCCCCTGTCAAAGTCTTAACCTACCCCCCCCCCCCCCCCCCCTCCCCTCCTCCTAAAACTGTCTATTGTACATACTTCTTTTTTCTCATTCCAGTAACCTGTAAGCTGATTGTATGACGTTCTGCATAGTAGTGTATATTTGTATGTCTTCTTAAATGTCATCATGATTTGAGTGCACAGGGATCTCATTTTAAATAAGCCAAGTGCTTTTATGAGCGATCCAGTTTAGAGGACCTTGTATTGTGAATTGTACTTCCATGTACTTTTACCATGTCTTTCTAAATAAAGTATTCAATCAATCAATCAATCAATCAATCAATCAATCAATCAAGCAATCAATCAATCAATCAATCAATCAATCAATCAATCAATCAATCGATCGATCAATCAAGAAACCATGATGAGTGCAGTTATTTATTATCACGTGGGTGTTTCACATTATGGAACAGACAGCTCACATGTAAGACTCTATCAGTTGTTCTCTCAGAATTCCTCTAGATGGCGGTAAAGTGCCGCAGTTCAATGACTGAGCCTCTTCCAGCAGGCTATCAGAAAGAGGTTGGACCGGAGACGTCATTTTAAGCAGTGGTGGACAGTAACAAAGTACATTTACTTGTATTTATTAAGTATCTGTACTTTACTTGAGTTAAAAAATAGTAGTAGTAGTAGTAGTTTTGGAAATGTATGATATTTCCAAGACAAATATTGTACTTTTAACTTCACTACATTTCTAGGAAGGGACCCCTGGGACCCAAACGTACAATTTGCATTATGAATTAGCCAGTCTGTCGTGAAGATAGCTCATAAAATGTCAATATGTGATGCGTGTGCTTTAAAAACTTCTGAAAATGTCTACATTTCAATAATATAAGTACATCCCAATGTCACAGGGACAGAGGGACTTAACCCCAATCCAACCCTTCATGCTAAGTGTCAAGCAGGGAGACATGGGATTTGAACCCAAACCTCCCAATCTCCCAAGGGTATAGACACTTCAACCGCAAGGCCACTGTGCTGGTCTTGATCACAATCACAGGCCTTGTGATCATCATCTTGAGGTCAAAAATGTTAAACGTTTTATATGTTATGTAAAATCATAACTTGTTTTCATCCAACTCTCAAAAGTAACAAAATAGCAGATAACAGCTCACAATTCATTATAATGGGATGCTGTGTGAGCTTGCAGATCTGTTATATTTGCTATTTGTTGTACATTCAATAATATGGCCATGAGGGGTATAACATGGCTGAAAAAAACTAAACACAAGGTTGTGCCACAAGGTGGCAAAACACAAGGTTGTGGCGGGGTCTCAGCTTTTGTCAATATGTAAGAAGGAACTTTTTTTCCAAGGAAAAAAGTTTGACACCACTGGACTAAACAGCTGAAGAGGAATGACAAACAAACCTGAGAAGCATCAAATGACAGACAGACAGACAGACAGACAGACAGAGTGACAGACAGACAGACAGACAGACAGACAGACAGACAGACAGACAGACAGACAGACAGACAGACAGACAGCACAGGTTGATATAGTCTGTGGACTGGAGCTCACACGCACACAGTGCACATTGTTGTTGTAATAGGAGTTGTAAAGCTGCTAAACATTCCTCAGCTATCAACTCACTCACCTCACTTGGCACTGCTCCAATCAGATCTCTCTAGCTCTCTGTTTCCCATATACTGGGTCGGGACCCATTTTTATGGTTTGTGAGTACTGTAGCATAAATTAGTATTTCAAAAGATGTTTAAGAAAAAAGCAAAGAAAAAATATCAAATGTTTTACAAAACAATTTCAGAAATGTTAAAAACATCCATAAATTGAAAGAAATCTTTAAAGAAATATAGTGAAAATTGCAGATCTACAAGCTCACTCAGATCTGATCATATTCTCCTGCGATGGAGCCTGTGCCAAAGTGATAACATGTCGAGACACTGTATTGAATATCACTATTCAGTATCTGTAACAATGTATTTATGTAATAATCATCATTGCATTCATTACGTGTGGCACAAGTCTCTTAAGTTTAACAGATTTTTTTTTGTATTTTGAAAACACTTTTTATAGTTTCCATTAATGTCCTTGGTATTTTTGCTGTATGTCTTTTTCATTTTATTTATTTTAATGTTTTATGTTGCTGTCATGAATGCCTACATATAGATGGTGAGTCCATTCCAGCATACAAGTTACAAAGGTGGGTGAGTGCTTATTATACATTATATTACAGGTTGCTGGCTTGGCAGAGGACAGTGTTACTGTGTTAGTGTTGATGAGAAAGCCTGGGGACATTACTGTGAATACATGCATGCAGTAGGTGTGTTGTATGGTATGCCAGTGGAATGACGTGGTCAAAACAGATAGATAGATGAAGTGCATCATGATTTAAAGGAATGCAGTGTCACAACTATTATACTGTGCCCTGACCGTCAGCAGCCATTAAAAAGAGAGGGAGGGTGGAGGAAGAGAACGACTAGGTAATAACATGTTTTATAGTAGATTGTGTTTTTCATGTTGTTGTGTTTCTAAAGTTGATCTGTATCATTCTTTTCTCCTCTTTATAAAACAAGACAGCTCATAAACACCATTTAGTCTAGTCAGCACCTGCATTCTAGGAACCAAGCTGGTGATACAGTATGATACATACAGTATCATACTCTTTATTCTTAAAAAATGCCCCTCTCGGCCCCTACAGCCTGCATGCACTAAGCATGCACACTGCCAGGGATTCATAGTAGGATTCACCTAGAGCCCCACATCACTACTTTAACCTCACCTTTAATCAGCTTTTGTGCTTCAAATGGTTGTTGCCACAGTTGTTTTCCAGTATCCATTTATGCATTTCAAGTACTTGTACACTATCTAGCAGATTGGTAAATGTTTACATCACATGTTGTTGTAAATATCATCATCATAACCTTTATTTCAGCTCGGAGTACAGTTGAGGGGCAGGCCCTCATTTTCAATGTAGCCGAGATACAGTACACAGTAATCAACAGGAATAGACATTCACATACAGCAACATAAAAAATACATGAATCAGAATACGCAGAAAGCACTCAAAAAACTAAATTACTCAAAGAACTAGAACATATATACCAAAATAAAATAATTACATAATGCAGTTACAATCCTGAACAAAAATGTTGGAAACCATTTCCCTGAAATTACCTAAAGATGGAAGTTATTTGATTTCCGCAAAAAATGTTTATATACGGTAGATATAACTGTGTTACCATGCAGAAAATGATGAATGTTTATAATGCAGGCCTACTTAGCACAGTGGATTGGCGTGTGTGTGCGTGCGTGTGTGTGCGTCCAAATTATACCGAACACAGCTGCTATGCTTATAAAACAAACAAAAAGACAACAAACGTTACTCCCATTTTAACTTCCCTAAAGTGGTTGCCTGCAGCCTGCAGGGAATATATTAAAGGTATCATGACATTCATTTTCACTTTTTTTATTTTCAATGTTTTATTTGGGGTTTTATGACCTCAATTACACCCAAAAAATCTGAACTTAGAACATTCAGTGGATTTTCTGTGGTCTGGGGTTTTCTGAATAATTAGGCTGAAAAGTAATCTGAGCTTGGCCCTTCGACAGTGAGGTCACAGTCGATTAATCCCGCCCACTCTCCTCCTCGCCCCTCCCCTCCCCTATCCTTTCCTTTGGGGGGGGCGGAGCAGAGGCGATGATTGACAGGCAAAATCCCTCACCAGCGACACCCGCAGGCAAAGATTTATTTTTTCATTGCAGTTGAAAAGGCTTTAGAAATGTGAGAGAAAAACACCTGCCATTGATCACTGGAATGGCATTTTCACTTAAAACTTTTTGTACACTTTTGAAGGACCAGGACAAAGACTTTGAATGTGGTGTAAAAGTGAATGTCATTAAACCTTTAACCCCTCATGAGCCTGTGTGTATAGCCTCAGGCAGGAACCTGCTGCTTGGAGTGGAGGATGAAAATAAAGTGTTCTTTCCAAGTGATCAACGATACTGTTCTGATTGTTCTATGATGTCTGGATCACTGCAAGCATTATTCTCAAGTTATTAAACCCTTAAATGTAAATGGCAAATGCTGGGTTGTATTTACATATTTGTTTATGTTTATTTTTCCCAATTTAGTCATTATGCCAATTAACCATGCCCACTGAATGATGTGTTGCCACTGCTCTTGTAAGCCTGTTAGTGCTGGCTTATAGAGGCAGGCTGGCCTCTGTCCTACTCACATTTAATACCCCCTTCTGACAGGTTAGCAAAGCGACAAGGATCACTCATCAACACTCACTCCTGATGAAAACATGTCAGATATGAAACAGAGCAACAAGACAAACAAAATCACCAAGAGGACAAAATGCTTTAACCTGTCACAATCATTGCAGTCTACGTTCTGACCATCTGCATCGTTTAGAGGCTCCTTGATAGAAAATAACACAGCAAATAGCCGATCTGCAAGCACATTATGCTTGTATTTAAATGTTACTGTGCAACACTGGCATACATGAATTAAGCATTTAGGTCTAGACTATTTGTTGTGGTTCAATGTGGTTAATATGCTGTTGGCATTAATAGTGTGTATGTGTAATGTAAATTCTGTAATACAGGTGAAAGTACATTACTGTGTTGTGTTGACGGTAAGTCAGTTTAACTGCCCTGCTGGGGAGGGGCGGCTTTTTCATGTCTGTGCCCAGGGGCATATTGTCTCATAATCAGCCTATGAATACACAGAGGAGGCGTGACTAAAACCTGTTGCAACAAGACTCTACCTGGATGAAGTTGTGCTCGTGAAAAACACATGACTGTAGACACTCCCTGTGTGATAGAAATACACGTACATTGCGGCACAGTCACCCATTTTGAGACAACTGAGCACAATAAAGGGAAATGAACAGTCCGGACTCCATTTAGTTTTGCGACGTCAAAGCCAGATCGAGGACCAATTCATACAGGTTAAAGTAGGGTAAGTGGTTTATCATAATGTTCTAGAACAGTGGTTTTCTAAGTGGGTACCCAGGGGTCCTTCTGGGGGTTCCAGAGGGTCCTGGCTAAATTAGGAACTGAAACTAGCCGATCTACAAGGTCACAACCAGTCAGTTTGAGACACATTGTGAGCTTGTAGATCGGCTATTCTTGTAAAAATTCTGAGTAAAAATCTTGGGGGAAAAGTTATTATAAAGGTTAATGCTGCAGGATACTTCTTGCAGAAATAGTAAGAACAAAATGACATGAAGGAGGAAACAAATTAATACATTTTCTTGCCTAAGAACTTGTACCTCCAAGATTTTGTATAGCCGAAGGAGCACTTATAATGCATTACCGCCCCCCCCCCTACTCATTCTCTTTCTCTCCTTCTAGGTCCCCTCTAAACCTGTCTCTCCCTCCAGTTCTCTCTCTACCCCTCTCTCTCACCAATTCCCTCCCTCTCTCCCTCTCCCCAGAATAATTAGACAGAGCAGAACATGAGGCCATTCTAAAAGAGCGTGAGTTAGCTAATGCTATAAGTGACGTGTTGAATATGACATGTTACAACACCATGTTGTCATCATCTTCTTTGGATTGATTGATTGATTGATTGATTGATTGATTGATTGATTGATTGATTGATTGATTGATTGATTGATTTTGTGACTGTAAGACCGCAGCGGATGTTATTATTATTATAAGTTACATAGTGCTGCTTTAATGTGGTTAATATGCATAATAATATGCATGCATGCACGTGATTTGTTTTTTGAATTTGCTGTGAATCCAAGAGTCATTTCTTTAGTGTTCACAGCAGTAATGTCCTTCCAATTTGACAAGAGCTGCATAGAACTCCATCTCATGATTATAGGGTGACGAGGCGTCCTGTTTTATGTGGGACTGGGGAGAGGGAGAGAGGGAGGGAAGGAGTGAGGGGCGGGTAGAGAGAGGGTATAGAGAGAGAGACAGAAGGATGTAGGCTATTAATTTGTTTTCCCATTTGTCATTTTGAGCTTACTATTACTGCAAGAAGTATGCTGCAGCTTTTAGCCAACTTATAACTTTTTCCACCGCTAAAATAGCCTATCTACAATCTTACAATGTGTCGCATTGTGACACTGTGTGAGCTTGTAGATAGAGCAGCTATGAAGCAGAGCTCATGCTAGGATTTGAAACTGCCTGGTCACAATGTGTCTACAGTACTTTTTTCCTTGCCCTGTAATCTGTTTTTAACTGCTGTACTGTCTTTGGCGCCTGAATTTCCCCAGCGGGATCAATAAAGGTCTTTACTATCTTAAATTATCGCCCTTTTTGAAATTGTCTTTGTGTTTTTGTGGGAGAGACAAGGTGGATTCGAACCCACAACCTCCACGGTGGTGGGCAGCCACTTTACCACTGCACCACCCAAGCGCCTTCCAAGTGTTTTTTATATAATATTGTAATGTAGGATAACTAATTTAGCTGGTTGGGAAGTGGTGACCACTGTGGTGCATGGGTAAGAATGCAGAGAGGCTTATTCTCATCTTCGAGGGTATTTATTATAGCCTTGGTTACAGAAAGTACTGTTCAACACAGTCACATGTTGCAAATAAAACAATAAAGTCTCTTCAGTGATATAGTCCAAAACACGATCAAAACAAGTAATAATATGTCAGGCATAAAAGCAGCTCTTCGCTCCTCAAAGGCTCCAAACAAACTGAGCTCCCAGCCTGAACTGAAGCCTAAAACTGATTAAACACACCTGGGCTTAACTCTAATTAGCTGCCAGTCCCTCTTCTAGGCTGAACATAATCATCAATTAAGTGACACAATACACATAAGGTCAAAGTGACCCACCTAACGAAATAGACAGGGATCCTTCATCACAAATCACAAATGTACTAGAACAAATCCCTCTAGACTGGCAGGTTAATGTAAGGTAAAAGCTGTAGCATATTTCTTGCAGAAATGGAGTTCAGTGAGGTAGTAAGAAATAAATGAAAGGAGGATATAAATTAATACATTGCCTTGCCTAAGTACTTTTAGGCACTTTAAGACTTCTAACTAGCCCAAGGAGCACTTTCTATATATTACCCCTCCCTCACTCACTCTCTTTCTCTCCCTCTATCCGTCTAACCCCCCTCTCTGTCTATACTGTATCTTCTTCACTCACTCTAGCTCCCTGTCCCACTCCATCCTCTCTCTCTCTCTCTCTCTCTCTCTCTCTGGGAGCATGATGTCACCACCAACTTTAGAAGACAGAGCCGAATATAATGCATAATACCATTCTAAAAGAACTTGAGTAAGCTGCTTTAAGTGACATAGGGTGTATGTCATTGTACAACATCGGCAGTTGACTGTAAATCACATGACCTCAGCAGGAAAAGTTGGCTGTGTGATACTAACTTGTTGTTGAGTGCTGGGTCCAAATTGAAAAGAAGGTATCTTAATTGAAAGTAAGGTGACCTAGTGTCCTGCTTTATGTGGGACTGCACAGCATTTTTATCCCTTGTTCTTTATACCACATATTAACACAATGTCTCACATTTTGATTGGCTCCAGATTGGCTCTAGATTTCTAAAGTTTCAAAAAAATGCAGCACTGATGCTTTTTTCAAATCTGGCTTTTATCCAATGGCTGTGAAGAAGGGAAAGCTGACTTTACAGGACTGTGTTTGATGCCAATCAAACTACGCACACATGGGAAGTCCAGGTTTTAACCTGTCACCTTCATTGCTGTAGGGGCGACCATAGCTGAGTGGTTAGTGAGCCCGCCTAGGGAGCCAGAGGCCCTGGTTGCTCCAGGTACGATTTCGGGCCAGGCCAGCAAATGTGTCGATGAAATGAAATTTGTCCCTGAGCAAGACTCTTAAGCCTTAATTTCTCACAGGCCCTCATTGGAAACAAGACCGCAAGGACTTTCATTAACGGACCTGTTAAAGGAATTATCCTTAATTAGCTTAAGTGAAAGTTATTATAAAGGTTAATGCTGCAGGGTACTTGCAGAAATAGTAAGAACAAAATGGCATGAAGGAGGAAACAAATTAATACATGTTCTTGCCTAAGAACTTGTACCGCCAAGATTTTGTATAGCACCTATCTGCATTACCACCCCCCCCTACTCATTCTCTTTCTCTCCTTCTAGGTCCCCTCTAAACCTGTCTCTCCCTCCAGCTCCATCCTCCTGTCTCTCTCTACCCCTCTCTCTCCCCCCGCCCCTCACCAATTCCCTCCCTCTCTCCCTCTCCCCAGAATAATTAGACAGAGCAGAACATGAGGCCATTCTAAAAGAGCGTGAGTTAGCTAATGCTATAAGTGACGTGTTGAATTTGACATGTTACAACACCATGTTGTCATCATCTTCTTTGGATGGATTGATTGATTGATTGATTGATTGATTGATTGATTGATTGATTGATTGATTGATTGATTGATTTCGTTACTGTCAGACCGCAGCTGATGTTATTATTATTATAAGTTAAGATAGTGCTGCTTTAATGTGGTTAATATGCACAATAATATGCATGTATGCATGTGATTTGTTTTTTGAATTTGCTGTGAATCCCGGAGTGTTCACGGCAGTAATGTCCTTACAATTTGACAAGAGCAGCATAGAACTCCATCTCATGAGTGCAGGGTGACGAGGCGTCCTGTTGTATGTGGGACTGGGGAGAGGGAGAGAGGAAGGAAAGGAGTGAGGGGCGGGTAGAGAGATAAGAGGGGACAGAGAGAGACAGGAGGATGGAACTGGAGAGAGAGACAGGTTTAGAGGGGACCTGGAGGGAGAGAAAGAGAGTACGTGGGAGAGGGGTAATGCATAGAAAGTGCTCCAATCTTGGAGGTGCAAAACATTTTTCTTTGGAGGTGCAAGAAATGTCAACAAGTTCTTTGGCAAGGCAATGTAGGCTATTAATTAGTTTTCCCCTTTATGTCATTTTGAGCTTAGCTATAGCTTACTGCAAGAAGTATGCTGCAGCTTTTACCCTACTTATAACTTTTTCCTCCGTTTACAATCTTACAATGTGTCACATCATAACACTGTGTGAGCCTGGTCACAATGTGTCTACAGTACTTTTTCCTTGCCCTGTAATCTGTTTTTAACTGCTGTACTGTCTTTGGCGCCTGAATTTCCCCAGCGGGATAAATAAAGGTCTTTACTATCTTATCTTATCTTATCACCCTGTTTGTAATTGTCTGTGTGTGTTTGTGGGAGAGAGAGAGAGAGAGAGAGACGGGTGCCATGGAGGGCCCCGAAGGGAGGTTTCCTACTATTATGACATTGCTGTCCTGTCACTGTGTGTTTGTGAAGACATTGCTGTGGGGTAAGGTGTGTTGGCCTTCGGGGCCCCCCTCAGTGGGGGGGGGGTGGCCTTATTGCCAAATGGCAATAAGCGCGCCTCTGCGTGCGTGTTTGTGTGCATGTATGACGAGTTGTCTGCCACACTTCTGATGCACGTGACTGTGTCCTCATACTGGAAAGGAGAACTACAGTATGCTTATTATGATTTTCAGTTCTCCTTATTTGCTGTTGCAAATAAACACGTAGCAAGACATTTTCCTCCCGCCACCTCTGTGCACTTTGCTGGGTTGCTCTGACACGTGGGGGTCAAGTAGATATCGTTGCTGTCGGACAGAAACCTCTTATCTCCATATTTCAACTTGTTGTGTTATTTTTTTGTAAATTAATGCCCTACTTGATCATACTACAGCGCCACACAAAAGCATCAAAAGTAGCAGATCTACAAGCTAAAAATGTGTCGCTTCGCATTGCGTTTTGAGCTTGTAGATCTGCTACTTTTGCTATTTTTGAATTTGAATCCTGAAAAGTAATGGACATATGAGGTTTCCACCCGGCAGAGTCGATATACAAACACATTGTAGAGAGGGCAAGCTGGGACAAGGCAGAGGTGGATAGAAATGCTGACAGAGGCTCTCTTTAGAGTGTGTGTGTGTGTGTGTGTGTGTGTGTGTGTGTGTGTGTGTGTGTGTGTGTGTGTGTGTGTGTGTGTGTGTGTGTGCGTGTGTGTGTGCGCGCGTGCGCGTGCGCGCATGCACGTGTGTGGGGATGACTGTGTGTGTGGGGATGACTGATTGAAGGTAAAAATTATGCTTTGCATGACAAGTGTGGAACGACACATCACACTCCATGTCTCACAACGTTCTGAGTTATGAGCATGCGTACAGTCTAATCTGCGGCTCACAGACAGTGTCACCACACAAAGTAAACAAGGAAGTGAATGTAGTCACACACATCTGTGGTAAAAAGGACCTTACTTCATCTTCCCAAAAAAATGCAATTTTTTTTTAAGTTATCTACGACCATTAAGTTTTCCAGAGGTAGGCAACACCCTCTTTGATTGTCTTCCAACGACCCATTTTTTTATCGTTTTGATGTCATTTCAATGTGCTGTTCAAAATACTTTGTCTAAAAGGTCCGTTCAAAAAAGTCCTTGCAGGCTTGTTTCCATTGAGGAAAAGAAGACAAACTGATCACCACTGTTAATATCACACAATACATCAACTCAGTCATTGTTATACTTGAGGATGGTAGGTAGTGTGTGAGTTGGAAGAAGGACCAACTGCCAACTACATGAGCAATCAGGGAAGATCTCTAACATCAGGGCCATGTAAACACAGGTGACATCAATCTCTCGAGATACATTGTGCAAACATTTTAATAAACTAGCCTCTCAGGACAATAATAAAGTTTCACTCTGTATAGACAAAAACACACACTTATGACGTTATTACTGCAGATGGTGGGGAATTCCATTCCCTTCTTTGGAATTAACAGTAAAACCAGGGTATTTTACCAAAGAAGGTAACGTCATCTATGTCATTTTCTCTATATAGCAATGGCACATGCCCGGTGTCGAAAGCTTCCCTTGCTTCATGTCCAGAGTATAAAAATCATCCACAAATACATCATAAAGGGGAAGAACATTATACCTTCTTCTTAAAGTGTCTGGCAGGTCAGGGAATTGTGAAAATGTTGCAATATTTTTTTAAACATTTTAACAAACCAAATCTTGTATGGGTGCTGACTCCATGCCACAAAATATTTTCAGATGGGGGTCCGCGGCCAAATTCAAATTAATTAATTAATTTCCTTGTAAGTTTGAGAACCTCTGCTCTAGCTGATGTGCATATGGCAATAATAAGCTCACATATTATGCAAAACTGAAACATAATATACAGTAGATCACATCCTGTTGCAGATGACATGATTTATTGTGGAAAATTCTTTGTCAGATAGATAACCAAACCATCAATGGTGGCAGATTATCAACAACATGAAAAGTTACTATAATTAACTTATTCGAAAATTATACAATTCTAAACAAATGTATATGTAAACCTACTGTGAATCGATCAATCTATCAGTAAATCAATCAATCAATCAAACAAACAGACAACCAATCAAATATTTTCTGTTAGCTGGTGTATCTGCACCTTGCAATGTTGTGAGCTTGTATTGGCTATGTTTGCTGCGCAACACTGGCGTACAATGTGTAATGCCTTATGCATTTAGGCCTAGGCTATTCTCTGTGTGTGTGTGTGTGTGTGTGTGTGTGTGTGTGTGTGTGTGTGTGTGTGTGTGTGTGTGTGTGTGTGTGTGTGTGTGTGTGTGTGTGTGTGTGTGTGTGTGTGTGTGTGTGTGTGTGTGTGTGTGTGTGTGTGTGTGTGGGGGTGTGTGTGTGTGTGTGTGTGTGTGTGTGTGTGTGTGTGAGTTGCAAATTAATTATTGTGCTGTGTTGAGTGCAAGTCAGTTAACCTGCCCTGCTGGAGAGGGGAGACTTTGCCATATCTGTACCCAGGTGAACTTTCTCTCACAATCAGCCCTGCATGAATACATACAGTAGAGGAGGAGAGACTAAAACCTGTTGCAACATGACACCACCTGGATGAAGTTATATGCTAGGGGAAAACACAGGACGGTAGACTGTGATATAGAAATACACATACCTTACGGCACAGTCACCCATTTTGATTTGAATGTGCAACACAGTGACACGAACAATCCGGACTCTAGGAGGACCAATGCATTCAGGTTAATGTAGGGCAAGTGGTTTATTATAATGCATAGTTGAACAGTTCTCACAGTGCCGAGGCAAAGTGGGGTCCTTGAGGTGGTTCCAGGGGGTTCCAGCTAAATTAGAACGGGGTAACCACCCTATTTTATACTTTGGCCATTCAAAAGTAGCTGATCTATAAGCTCACAATGTGTCACGATACGAGGCGTTGTGAGATTGTAAATCGGCTATTTGAAAACAAATATTTTCAGATGGGGGTCCATACCTTCAATGAATCTCTTCTAGACTGGAAGATAAAACGGCTTGCATAAATGAAGTTCAGCGAGGTAGTAAGAACAAAATGACGTAAAGGAGAAAACGAATGAACACATTGCCTCGCCTATTTAGGCATTTAGGCACTTTCTAACTAACCGAAGGAGCACTTTCTATGTATTACCCCTCCCCCACTCGCTCTCTTTCTCTCCCTCCGATGACTGTGAAGCAGGGAACAGCTGCCATTACAGTTTTTGAAGTCAATCAAACTGTGCACACGTGTAAAATGCAGGTTTTAACCTGTCATGGTCATTGCAGCCGACATTATGACCAACACAAGCTCACCGTTGTGAAAAAAATCATACTGACAAGGATTACATATTGGGAATGAAGACATTAGCCTCCATGACCGTCATTAATGTGTTGGGTTCTACTCTATAGATTATGTGGAAGAATGCTGTTTTATCATAACAAACAATAGCTATCACTATAAAAGTTAAATAAATATGTGTGTGTTATAACTGACAGAACTGCTTGTGGCTGGATTGGTTACTCAAGCTCAGTGGTTCTCAAAGTGGACTCCGGGGACCCCCGGGGGTCCTTGAGGGGATCCCCAGCAGAATTAGTTCTCATGGCATCAACATAACCACTTTAAACCTATATATTGGTTATTTGAAAATAGCCGATCAACAAGCTGACAACGGGTTGTCATTTTGTAGATCTCCTATTAAAATCTCAAAAATATTTTGAAACATTTTAACTAAACAAATCTTGTATGGAGGTCGATGCCACAACATATTTTCAGAAGGGGTCTGCGGCCAAATACATATTAATTTGGGAGTCCTTATAAGTTTGAGAACCACTGATGTGCATATGAGAATAATAAGCTCACATATTATGCAGAACTAAAACATAACATAGACCACATCCTGTTGCAGATGACAGTCACATGATTTATTTGTAGAGTGGAAAATTCCTCGGTTTGTGAGATAGAGAACTAAACCTTCAATGGTGGCAGATTATCGCCAACATGAAAATGTACTGTAATGAACTTCTTATATAAACATTTACAGTCTATTTTTCCACAATTCTAAACCAATGTATATTTAAACCTGAATCAATCAATCAATAAATCAATCAATCAATCAATCAATCAATCAATCAATCAATCAATCAATCAATCAATCAATCAATCAATCAATCAATCAATCAAACAAACAAACAAACAAACAAACAAACAAACAAACAGTTTTTGTTAGCTGCTGTATCTGTAATAATGCAGCATCTTAAATGAGCCTGTTACCTCTGTCTGTGAATCAGCAGTTGAAAAAACACACCTACAGTTTAGATGGAAAACATGAATCCAGGCTCCTTTACCATGTTAAATGGTAATTCATGTTTAATTCAGAATTACTTTAGTTCTGTCTTAAATCATGTTTCACTGTTGAATGGAAATCAGAAAAGTAGCTCTTTTATAAGA
This sequence comes from Gymnoscopelus braueri, assembly GCF_963280865.1. Lineage (NCBI taxonomy): Eukaryota > Metazoa > Chordata > Actinopteri > Myctophiformes > Myctophidae > Gymnoscopelus > Gymnoscopelus braueri. Next base: position 549,749 of record NW_027660989.1, on the reverse strand, counting down.
AAAGCTATTTGAATGTTGTGTGGGTGTCAGGGTGTTTGCTGTAAACTCCTATTTAGTTACAGAATCGTTATTCAAATAGGGATGTCAAGGTTGTTAAAAAAAAATTCCCGCCAGGCTGGGTTGCCTACCCAGGGCCAGGGCCGCAACATTTGGAAGGCAGTCATAGCCAATTGGAATGGAATTAGCTAATCCTGACTCATACATCTTGATCCCATGACTCCAGATATAATATGTACGGATTTGTGTGAGTTTTGGACAAAATCTGTAGGAGTAGTATCAAAAGGTGGGTTTGGAAGAAAGCGTGAAATGGCGGAAAATCTAGACGGGCACAAATGGCCGGGGCCTATATGTGGAGTTGTATAGGCCTAGTAGTGACAAAGTGGTCAAAAGTCTATAAATTAGAGACCCTGGTTCCTAAAGGTCACAAGGAGGAACTAGAATATTCTGTTTCCTCTTATGTTGTTTGTTCTGTAGGTTGGTCTAACATTATATTCGATATTGGTTCATCGGGTTATCACGTGTGGGTATACGGTATTCATATTTTTATTACTGGAACACTAGGTTTGCTGACATATGCTTGTTGGTTGTATATCCAGTTGTACATTTGTTTATCTATTATGTTGATTTATATTGTTTTCCATTAGTTGTCATCATGTTTTGTCCTCCTCAGTTTGTTTTTCTATTTTCTGTGTAAAAAACATGTAGAGGACTTGTCCCATCATGCTTGTATCACTTTAATAAACTGACTGTTCAGCTGCTTTGGCAACATGCTCAGGGCTGGGCAACCATTTCAGGCACAAAATCACATCAGCTGTTTTACAAAGGCTGGTGAAATCTACCATCACCAGACAGTGAAAAACACCAGTGTTTTTTGCATTAGTGTTTTACCAATTATGTGGGGGCCCACTTATATATCCTCAAGGCCCACCAGTGGGCCCCGGCCCATAGGTTGGGAAAAGCGCAAATGGTGGTCTAGTCCAGTAGTTCTCAAACCTTTCAGGCTGTGACCCCCCAACATAATCATCTTTGAACTGGGGACCCCTAACCCTGACAAGCACTTGGAGGAGTCGTAGGAGTTGAGAAATTACATTTAGTTTGACTATAGATAAAGATTGTGAAAATAGATGGTCTACATGCTCACACCGCATTTAGATCGGCTATTTTCACAATGTATGCCTCTAATATTTGACAATTTGGCCAATGTTTGAGAATTTGTATTGTATGGTTTGTTGATTACTTTTGACTGAGTAACGATGTTTTTTCAATTTTTTTTTTCATTTTAGAGGTATCAAAAAGGTCTTAAAAGGGAAGATACCCTGTACATTTATACTGTATGTTGGTTTGTTTACTGTGGAGTGAGAAACAATGTAAGCGCACTAAGCTAATCTAGGAATACATGCAGTGATATCACCCTCCCCTCCCCGCCCCGCTTCCCCGTCTGTCTGTCTGTCTGTCTGTCTGTCTGTCTGTCTGTCTGTCTGTCTGTCTGTCTGTCTGTCTGTCTGTCTGTCTGTCTGTCTGTCTGTCTGTCTGTCTGTCTGTCTGTCTGTCTGTCTGTCTGTCTGTCTGTCTGTCTGTCTGTCTGTCTGTCTGTCTGTCTGTCTGTCTGTCTGTCTGTCTGTCTGTCTGTCTGTCTGTCTGTCTGTCTGTCTCTCTCTCTCTCTCTCTCTCTCTCTCTCTCTCTCTCTCTGTCTGTCTGTCTGTCTGTCTGTCTGTCTGTCTGTCTGTCTGTCTGTCTGTCTGTCTGTCTGTCTGTCTGTCTCTCTCTCTCTCTCTCTCTCTCTCTCTCTCTCTCTCTCTCTCTCTCTCTCTCTCTCTCTCTCTCTGTGTGTGTGTGTGTGTGTGTGTGTGTGTGTGTGTGTGTGTGTGTGTGTGTGTGTGTGTGTGTGTGTGTGTGTGTGTGTGTGTGTGTGTGTGTGTGTGTGTGTGTGTGTGGCCATGATGTTAAGAATGCAAAACAGAACATAATACATAATAGGAACTTAAGAAGTAAGCTGCTTTAAGTGACATGGGTGTGTTATTGTACAACACTGGAGTCACCTCGGCAGTTGACTGTAAATCAAGGTTGGCTGTGTGATACTAACTTGTTGTTGGGTCAAGTTGCATTTAGGGTGTGATTTATTGCTTTTCCATTGCATTTGTGAATGTAGTATTTTCCAGATAAAATAAATAAATAAAGAGGTTAAAAAATAACGTTTTTTACAGTCAATATAATTTTATAATAATAAATAAATAAATAAATCTTTATGAATAGTTTAGTCAATGGGGTTGTCACTTTTTGAGTGCTCACGGCATTCATGTTCTTCCAAATTGAAAAAAAAAAAAAAAAAAAGAGCATGGTAAGTAAGCTGAACAAGTGTCCTGCTGTGGAGTCTATGTGGGACTGCACATTGTTTTTATCCCTTGTCCTGCATCCCACATATTAACACAGTGTCTCACATTTTGATTGGCTCTAGATTTCAAAAGTTTAAACAAATACAGGACTGATGCTTTTCTCAAATCTGGCTTTTATCCAATGGCTGTGAAGCAGGGAAAGCTGTCATTACAGGACTGTGTTTGATGTCAAACAAACTATGCACACGTGTGAAGTGCAGGTTTTAACCTGTCACCTTCATTGCAGCTTACGTTATGTCCAAATGTGTTGTTTAGTGGCCCCTCAATAGAAAATAACAATAGCCGGTCTACAAGCTCAAAATGCTTCGCTTGTAGATCAGCTGTTTTCACTGCACAACACCAGTACCTTAATGTGTATAAATTAAGCATTTAGGCATAGGCATGTTTGACAATTTTCGCTTATACTGACATGGCCTAAATAGGGACGGCAGGGTTAATGTACTGTTGTCATTAATAGTGTATGTGTGTGTGATGTAAATCCTGTTGGTGAATTATTGTATTGTTGACTGCAAGTCAGTTTACCAGCCCTGCTGGGGAAAGGAGGCCTTTTTCATGGCATATTGTCTCAAATTCAGCCAATAACTTCATAGTGGTACAGTAGATGTTGTGAGCATGGTTTGTCCAACAGTTTTTTTTGCAAGTTCCCTTTGTTTCCATTTGACATGACAAAAAGAATACTCTAGTAAGTTCTTACATGAATGATTTATTATTTTTTATTAACAATGGTGTCACCGGTAAGCTGGTTTCTGAACTGTCCACAGCCCACCAATGAGGTCACCACGGGCCACATTTGGCCAGGGTTGATGTGCATAATAATAATTATGCATATATGCATAATTGTATTTATGTCCATTTGCTTTTGTAAATTAAATTTTCATATACAATAAAGAAGTTAAAAAATAGTCCATATCAGTGCGCAGGTGGACTTTGTCTCATAATCAGCCTATAAATACATAGAGGAGGAGCGACTAAAACCTGTTGCAACATGACACCACCTGGATGGATGAAGTTATATGCTAGGGAAAAACACAGGACTGTAGACTGTGATAGAAATACACGTACATTGTGGCACAGTCACCCATTTTGATATGAGTGAGCAACACAGTGACATGTTCACAGAGAAGATTGTGTGCACATCTTATGCCTGTATTTAGGCCAGGTGCTGGACATTAAGGCTTCAAGTCAAGAATCAAGGAGAAGATAAAACATCCGCACACAGTTTTTTTTCATCAGGCAAATATAATAATATGAAATATGAAGTGAGTGACATGAACAGTCCAGACTCTGGAGGACCAATGCATTCAGGTTAATGTAAGGCACACGTGTAAAGTGCAGGTTTTAACCTGTCACAGTCTTTGCAGCCGACATTATGCCCCAAACAAGGATTACATGTTGGCAATGAAGAAATTAGCCTCCATGACCATCATTAATGTATACGGCTGTACACAAGATTTTGTGGAAGAATGTTGTTTTATCATAAAAACAATATATCGCTATAAAGGTAAAATGAATATGTGTGTGTTATAACTGACAGAGCTGCTTGCAAGCTCAGGGGTTCTCAAAGTGGGGACCACCAGGTGTCCTTGAGGGGTTCTTGGGGGTCCCCTGCAGAATTAGTTAATCACTTCATAATCAGTTTAAGCACTTTAAATCTATATATATATATATTATAAGCTGACATGTTGTCAGCGTGTATATCTCCTATTTAAAAAAATAATAATTGCCACTAAATATTTTCAGATGGGGGTCCGCGGCCGAATGCATTTTTATTTGGGGGTCTTATAAGTTTGAGAACCACTGCTCTAGCTCAGTGTTTCCCAACCGGGCTGCCACGGCACTTTAGTCTGCCGTGTAAAATTTTGAACGAGAAAGAACAAAAGCAACCCCCCTCCGCCACTGCTGTGAGCCTTTGGCTCATTCTCCGTCTCGGACACACCACCGCATCGAGTCCTTTCGGTGAAGCGACCCTTGCACATAGAAGTCCTTTGAAAGGGCCGGTGCGGCGTTCCGTTGAAAGATTCAGCGTGGGAAGAAGAGGGGAAAGCATGTCAAAAGCTCATAATATAACCTGCCACGAACGCATGTCCTCCAATAAAACACATGTACTAACGTTAAATCAACATGTGTAACTAACAAGTGTTAGTTTTCTTATAAAGTGCTTAAATCATTCCAGTGTGTTTGTATCAATACATTCGTGCTGTTTGTCGGTGTTTATTTAATTACTCCACGGAGAGATTTGGTTCACTGTGGTGCGCAACTGCGCATGCGTCCTCAACAATGCTATCAGGATCAGTTCACATTACATGTTGCAAATCCGGTTTAGACCGCATACGGAAACGGCCTTGTGCGTGGCTACACAGGATTCCTCACAACCAAAAAAAACACACACTGTTGACATGAGGAGCACTGGCAGAGACATATTAAATTGCAAACATTCTAAACATGTTTGTGGTTCGTCCAGGCTCATTATTAGGATAGTTAGTTTTGTTATGAGTTATAGTTATGTTTAATTTAAATTTAAACAAAAGTAATTTGTTGAATTTTATTTGCAAGTTGCAGGTTTCCAAAAATAATTGTATATATATATATATATATATATATATATATATATATATATATATATATATATACACAACACACATATACAGTGGAAAGTCCCTCAGTAGGTTGTGAGTCAGAGAACCAAACCGTCAGCATGGTGGCAGATTATCAAGGCTACTGACACATTTTTTACCCTTTTCTCCTCAAACCAAAAGAAGAAAAAGGAGTCATTGCAGCCTACATTATACCCAACTGCATCGTTTAGAGGCTCTTTGGTAGAAAATAACACTGAAAATAGCCGATCTACTAGCTTAAAATGTGTGGTGTGTTGAAACATTTTGAGCTTGTAGAGCGGCTATTATTGCTGCTTAGCACAGGTGTTTGAATTAAGCATTTAGGCCTAGGCGTGGTGTGTGTGTGTGTGTGTGTGTGTGTGTGTGTGTGTGTGTGTGTGTGTGTGTGTGTGTGTGTGTGTGTGTGTGTGTGTGTGTGTGTCCAGTGGTAAAGGTGAATTATTGTGCTGTTGACTGCAAGTCAGTTTACTTTTTCATGCCTGAGCCCAGAGGAACTTTTTCTCATATTCAGCCCATGACTACATAGAGGCGGGGCAACTACGAGCTGTTGCAACATGACTTCACTGCTAGAGGAAAACACAGGACTATAGACACACCCCGTATGATAGAAACAGAAGTACATAGAGGCACAGTGAACCATTTTGATACGACTGAGCAGAGCAGTGAAATGAACAGTCCAGACTCCATTTTGTTTTGCGATGACGAATGCATTTAAAGGTTAGTGTAGGCCTGTAGGGTAATTGGTTTATTATAATGTACTAGAACAGTGGTTTTCAATTGGTCCATGAGGGGGTTCCATGGGGGTCCCCAGCTAAATTAGGAGCAGTTCAACTATTTTCAAAGCATTTGTAAAAATCTTGAAAAAAAAAAAAAAAAGTGAAGCGAAGAACAGAATGAAGTAGCCTAAAGGATAAAACAAGTCACTGCCTTGTCTAGGTAGGCTACTTTTAGGCATTTCTTGCAACTCCAAGACTTTCTAACTAACCGAAGGAGATTTTTCTATGTATTAACCCTCCCTGACTTGCTCTCTTTTTCTCCCTCCAGGTCCTGTCTAACCCCTCCCCGTCCCTCTGCCCCTGACTACCCCCCCCTCTCTCGCTCTCTCTCTCCCTCTGCCCCTCACTACTTCCCCTCTCTCTCTCTCTCTCTCTCTATCTCTCTCTCTCTCTCTCTCTCTCTCTATCTCTCTCTCGCTCTCTCTCTCTTTCTGTCACCAACATATTTAGACAGAGCAGAACATGATACTATTCTAAAAGAGCGTGAGTTAGCTAATGCTATAAGTGACATGACTTCAGTAAGAAAAGTTGGCTGCTAATTTGTTGTTGGTTCAAGTTACGTTTAGGATGTGGTTTATTTACTCCACTTGCATTTGTGAATGTATTTTCCAGATAACATAAAGAGGTTCAAAAATTTAGTTTACTACAATCTATATAATTTAAGTAGTAATACTAAGTAATAAGTAGGCTGACCAAGTGTCCCACATTATGTGGGACTGCACAGCATGTTTATGCCCTGTCCTGCATACCACAGTATAAAATGTCGTCCCACATTCTGATTGGCTCTAGATGTCTTTCTTTTTTGTACTTTGCTTTTTACTCCTTTTTCTCCCCAATTTAGTCGTTATGCCAATTGATTTATCCCCAGATTCCCCACACACATTTGTCACTGCTGTTATATCCTACTTACTTACTTACTTACTTACTTACTTACCTGCCAGTGAGTGAAGAGCCCCCACCGAGAGGCCCCCAACTCTCCCTGCTGTCGGGTGCCGCCCCAGCCTGTATGGGAGTATGTGCAGTGACAAATATCACCCTTCCTGCCCAGCTTCCCTCCCCTGAATTGTGTCAGATGCACCACGGTGAATTCGAACCCACAACCTCTGCGGTGGTAGGCAGGCACTTTAGGCTCTAGATTAAAAAAAATTAATAAATAAATGCAGGACTGATGCTTTTCTAAAATCTGGCATTTATCCAGTGGTTGTGACGCATGGCCTGTGTTTCATATCAAACAACATGTGCACATGTAAATACAGGTTTTAACCTGTCACAGTCATTGCAGCTTACATTATGCCTGTGTTTAGATGTTCCTCAACAGAAAATAATAACAGAGAGCCTCATTTATTAAAGTTTTCGATACAAAGTTCAGTCTCTTTCAATTTCATTCAGCTAATGTTAATTTAGTTATGACTCTAATTAGAAAAAAATAAAGAAAATTCAACATGACACTTTTCAATCCAGCCTTTTTGAGGGCCCCACTCCATTGGGCCCTGGTAACCCATCCCCCCCACCCCCCTCCACAAACAACCTATATATAGGCTATTTGAAAATAGCAGATCTACAAGCTGACAACATGTTGTCAGCTTGTAGATCTGCTATTTTCAAAACATCTTGAAAACAAATTGGAATGTTTAGGAAACATTTTAACTTCACACATCTTGTATGGGGGTCCATGCCACAAAATATTTTCAGATGGGGGTCCACTGCCAAATACATATTAATTTGGGGGTCCTTATACGTTGCTATAGCTGATCTACATTTGAGAATAACAAGCTCACATATTATGCAGAACAGAAACTTAACATAGACCAAGACCACATCCTGTTGAAGACTACAGTCACATGACTTACTGTATTTGCTGAGTGCAAAGTCCCTCAGTAGGTTGTGTCAAATACAGATTGTTTGCTGTAAACTCCCATTTATTTATAACATATTTATTCAAACATATATTTTAGTCATCGTATGACGGTGTCACATGGTGAAAATTGGCGATCTACAACCTGATCTATAATGTGATGCATTGTGATATTGTATATCGACTATTTTTAGAAATTAGAAACAATATTATTAGGCTACACGTGGTATTATAAGTTGTATTATAAGTATATTATAAGTAGAAGCTACATCACTTTGTTTGTTTGTTCTTTACCACTTTTTCTCCCCATTTTAAATTGCCACTATGTTCATGGACACATATACTTAAGATAAGATATTAATAAGATCGTCTTAAGCAATACATACTCCTTCATACGACCAAAGTTTTATTCGTAGAGGAGGCAATATAACTAAAAAGCTTCGGAAGGGCGTTCCCTCTGAACCTGTGCACCTTTAAATGTCCTGACTCCCCGAACGATAGTTTGGGAAGCCTTACCGAACCGGGAGATTTCCGGAGTATGTATTGCACTTTATTATAGCATACTCACCAACATTTCATGAATGAGTTTGAATGTGCATAATGTTCACTGCTGTTCAATATGGTCTCCCACTTCTTCTGTAGTGATGCTACAGAAGAAGCATCATTGTCCTCATATGTTGCAGTTAATAACTGTATCCAACTTTGAAACTCGGGTGAGACTGTGACCCAGATAAAATCCATAATTTTGGGGGATGTATTCTCCTCAGTCAAGGTGATTGTGTGCAGCCTTTAGAAAGCCAGAAAGCAGGCCAACGCACAGCTAACCCACATTAGATAACTTGGGTGCTCAGGTAGGCAAGATACGGCAGAACTGGCACCCTGGCACGTCTAGTACTGACCAAATTCAAGCATGTCTGGTAACTTAAAATCATTCATGAATAGTATTTCCAGAGAGCCTGATTGAAATAAATGGTTCACAAACTCTGCTCAACCAGTGGAACCAGCAGTCTCTGTAAGATATTAGCATCGACGACAACCCGAGGAAGTGCAGGGCCTGGTGTCGAGTCGTCGGACAGGCGGTTGTCCGGAACCACCAGAAAACGCTATGTCCGTGGCCCAAATAAGCCAATTGATTGCCATGGCAACCCCAGCCTCATTTGTCAAATTCCCCACACCTGTCGAATTCCAGACACCTGCAATTTGATTACTTAGTCCTTAAGACATTCTCCACTGACGTTACTTCACTACATACTACTGCACAAGGACTTTTCCATATAGTCCATGAGCCAGAAAAGATTTCATTATCGAAAGAGTGGGCAAATCCAAACCTATGTTAAATTGTTCATAGGGTCAATACGAGTAAATAAATATATGATAACCTCTCCACAGGAGCAGCTTTTTCATGGTTATCACACATTTTGTTATTTTCCCCATACGTACATGACAGGTGAAAAAATTACAAAATTTAAAAAAGAGTTATCATAATGAAACTTCCTGAGTTGATTACTTACATGAAGACAATGATTTATCGTATTACAAGTTATCTGAAATTGTATATTTAAATATGCAAATTAGGCATTTAGTCCATGAGCCAGAGCCCCAAAATTGAGCCAGATATTGAATATTCCCTCGTTAAAAACCTTTGACTCCAACATCTTAACAAAATGAAATAAGTATGTTGACTCTGGCTTTGTCCAATGTTCCAATGTTGATTCTGGAAAGTTATGCAAATTTGGGCATATTTTCCTAATGCCTAATTTGCATATTTAAATATACAATTTCAGAAAACTTGTAATACGATAAATCATTGTCTTCATGTAAGTAATCAACTCAGGAAGTTTCATTATGATAACTATTTTTTTAATTTTGTCATTTCTTCACCTGTCATGCACATGAAAGAGCTACTCCTGTGGAAAGGTTATCATATATTTATTTACTCGTATTGACCCTATGAACAATTTAATATAGGTTTGGTTTTGCCCACTCTTTCGATAATCATTGCTCAATTTTGGGGCTCTGGCTCATGGACTAATATGGGCACAAAAGGGACACAGACAGACAGACGGTTAACACCGGGTACTCTGACAACCGGTATTGCATAACAAGGTGGGCCATGCATTCCCTAGGCTATTTGTATCGTTCCAAACTTGCATCGTTCCCGAGTAGGCCGGTATACCCAACGGGTACCAGTCCATTACAATTAAATTGTGCAATCAATTGGGAGAATCCACAGTATTGCAAGTATCCTTTAAACAAATCCTGCCACACAATCAGAGAGGGGGCCCTTTTTTGCACCTAAACATTTAGGTACAACTCACGGCCAAAGCAGTGGTCCAATTCTCTCCCAACTTGCTACAAAAATCACCCATGCAACAGTAGACAATACCATCTACTTTCTATTCCACCTTCACATGTGTCTCCACTTCTAATAATCATAAAGTGTTTGCAATATTTCAGCTTGTGGTTTACTTCTGGGATGTATGCAACGTCAAAATGATCACAATTTGGAAAGCCAATCATCTGCGAGATACAACTGCTTGCTGGCGTGGTCTAGGAAAACTAGCACAAAAGAAGCGACCAAACATTGGCGTACCCACTGAGGCAGGACAGGCAGTCACCTTCCCAACTAAGATCTCACCTCCCCTAGAAAACCCAAATAACCCGACAATGTGTCATTGCGTGCTTAATGACCTCAAAGTCACGCATCCAACAAGCTTTGAACTGAGCAGATTGGACCTTTCGTTCCAGAGATAATGGCCAAAACGTATTGAAAACGGCCACTTTCGCGGGTTTTCGATCGCCGATTTTCGAGGGGTAGGGGGGTGCAAAAAAAAAATCTTGCCTGCCCTAAATGTAATTCCTGGGGACGCTACTGCGAACAAATAAGGCCAAAATCGCTTACAAAAATAAGCACACCTGGCAACGCAGGCTAAGCCAATCAGGTGCGAGAATCAAGGAAGCGCTGGGAAACGGGCAGAGAGACACAGACAGACTGAAGGCGGTTTCAGACTGGGTCCGTTTGAATCAAACCGTATAGGGCCTATACCAAACTATACTATAGGCCAATGCAGTGGCAGGTGGGGGCGGGTATTTTCGTAACCAGCTCTTAGCCCTTTAAGAGGCAGCCGTGCAGCAACTAGTTAGTTGGAACTTGGCAAACTCCACACTCGGAATTGTGGAGACTTGTAAGGTATGTAATGCAGATATTTAACAATAATTTTACTCTTGAGAGTGTAACATTTCGTCACCTTGCTAAACTAATGGCCTAAGTAATTTTTTGATCAAAATGATATTTTTGCCTAAGTCAGCTCCTCATGACACTGGCCACCTCTGATAAAATCGCCCATATCCTAATTGAAAAGGATCATGCTGTTCACTCCCCTTTTTGTGACTTAGGCCAAAAAATAGGCCTTTTTTTGGCTTAAGTCATAGGTTTTGTGACTTAAGCCAAATTATTTACTGATTTAGGCCATTTTGTAATTTATTTTGCTTGTCAGATTTAATCCTATTTAAACCTATTTAAATCTCTTATGTTACATAACTGACAGACATTGTTATTTCTATTTAAATAGTCATAATTTGTTATAAACATTCTGGGTGAAATGATTAAGAAATATCATATAGTTTTGTTTTGGATCATTTTTTTATTTTTCCTGAAAAACTTTTAAAAAATGACTTAGGCCATTAGTTTAGCAAAGCGACAATTTTATACTCAAGAGTTAAAGGGTCTACACCATGAAAATCACTTTTTTCTTGGTTTTTTGTATTTTTTGGGGTCCCCAGTTTTTTTTTTTAAATTCAGTCATTCCTTCTCATTTCATGGATTTCCAGAATGGGCGTGTCTGAACAGGCGATCTCAGAATGGAAATGTTTATGATGTCACAAACATTAATGATGGCAAACCCAATGTTAAATGAAAAGTGCCCGAATCGCGTGGGGGTCTACGAACAAATACTTCGGGCTCGGATTTTGGCTCCGCCCCCCAGAAGTGGGTGAAACAGGCACCTCAAACACTTGGTGGAATTGTTCAAAAATGTTCAAAGTGTTTTTTTTTCGATTTTGTATTTTTCTTAGATGCTTCTTTTTATGCAGAATTTTTTAATATTTTTTTTTATTAACAGACAGAATTGCTCAGTAGCCCCCCCCTGCCCAAGAGGACGTTTTGGTATTGCAGCTGAAAGTGCTGTATAAGCCAGAGACAATTGACTTGGGATGAGTATATCTGAGTGATGATTTGGCTCAAACCTTTTGAAAAAGGTTTGAGGGACATACACCATATGATATTAAAAATCAAATATCTTTTTTAAATTCATGGTGTAGATCCTTTAAAGATCTAGAAGGTCCATTTGGTTATCAACTCTCCATCATTTAGCTGAGGACCACCTGGAACCCCCTCAAGGACCACTGGTGGTCCCCGGGCCACTGGTTGAGAACCACTGCAATAGAAGGCTCGGCTAGATTCTGACAAGTCCCGGAAAAGACGTGCTGTGATCGGCCAGTAGTCAACGCGCTGTGAGCACTATGATTGGCCAGTAGTCACTTTGAGTGACAGCTTGCCTTCTCCTAAATGGTGGCCACAATACAGGTCGCTCCAATGAACTGCAGAGGCCAATGAGGTATCTAGGTTTCTATATCTATGATGGCAACCCCAGGCTCAGCTTGATTTGTCAAATTCCCCACTGGAGGGAGAGAAATATAGTACGTGGGAGAGGGGTAATGCATAGAAGTTCTTTTGGCAAGGCAATGTAGGCTATTACTTTGTTTTCTCCTTTATGCCATTTTTTTTGCAAGAACTATTTACCATATATATGTTATATATGTTATATGTGTGTGGAAACCGAGCTACACTTCCTAACCGTCTGTCCATTGTACCAAGACATCAGAGACACATACTTCCCACAGATTACAACCACACACAGAGATTTTGAAAACATGACCAATGACAAAAAACTCCCATATCTGCTGGGCGAAGTACAACAATGTGCAAACACAGCAGCAAGATTCGTGAGTTGCTGTGATAGGAAAAGGATATCAAACGGAACACAACCACCCTAAAGACTAATCATTGTGTATATTCCGGCACTATAACTGCACCCAGTGATCTTGGTACATAGAAATTGATCTATTGAAGATTCTGACTTTCAAATGTACATATTTTTTGTTTTGATTGTATTGCTGTATTGTTGTATTATGCTTTCTGCTTTGGCAATGTAAACGTATGTTTTCTCATGCCAATAAAGCCCTTGGAATTGAAATTGAATTGTGTGTGTGTGTATGTGTGTGTGTGTGCGTGTGCGTGTGCGAGTTGTGAAAAATGTGCAATATATTTTTTTAACATCCAAATCTTGTATGGGGGCCGACTCCATGCCACAAAATAATGTCATATGGGGGGTAAAGTGGAGAAGTACCAAATTCATATTAATTCATTCATTTCCGTATAAGTTTGAGAACCACTGCTATAGCTAATATGCATTGTGAGAATAATGAGTTTACATATTATGCAGAACTGAAACATAACATACAGTAGACCACATCCATGTCAGTCACATGATTTATTGGTAGAGTGGAAAATTCCGCCGTTTCTTTCTGTCAGATAGAGAACCAAACCTTCAGCTTGCGGCAGATTATCATCAACATGGAGAGGTACTGTAACTAAACATTCACAATTCTAAGCCAAACCTATTCATGTTTTCTGTTAGCTGGTGTATCTATAATTAATGCAGCATCCTACCATTGGGGTCCTATTTACCTCTAGATTGAAAACATGATTACATTATTTGCAGTGTTATGCGGTAATTCATGTTCAATTCAGAATTAGTCCATTACTTCCATTATGGTTTAAATAACATATCAATTTTGAATGGAAGTGAGAATCGTAGCTCTTTTGTAAGAATATGCATTTGAATGTTATGCACATGAAAGTCAGGGTGCCTTGTAACCTCCCCTTTAATTATTATTACATATTTGTATTTTGTTTACCCAAAACATGTTGAATAACTTTTTAATGGACAAGACGTTGCATGCCTGAACGGGTCTGTGGGGCCCAGGCACAGGGCTTCAAAACCTCAGTGAAAACCTCCTCTAAAAAACCTCCTCTATCACCGGCGTCCTCCGCCATTTGGTGATATGTGAGATAGGGTTAGGGCTAGGGTTAGCTCCAAGAGGTACATTTTACGAACAGGCAAAGTGGAGAAGTACCAGTGCAATAAGGGGCCATCGATGGCTCATTCAGGTCTCTCAGAAGGGCCCCATGGGATTTTGTTTTCTTTACATTATAACAACTGGTTGTTTATGCCACAATTGACACATCAAAGGCAGGGGTTAAAGTGGCTTAAAGAATATTCTGGAACTATTCCCCACCCTTCATCTCCTCATTTTGTTTTCCTCATTCATGCATCCCTGAACACATGCATTCAATTCCTTTATGCCTGTACAGTATGCTGTAGAAAGTAAGTTACCTGCTGTCAATTGGTTCAATATTTATAAAACCCACACACATAATCACTTTTCTTTTTATCAAATATAGCACAAAAATACTCAATCTACAAGCATCGGGACCCGCTGTGAGCTTGTAGATCGGCTATTTGTGGTACTTTTTTAGTGACATTGAAGTATGATTAAAATGTAAAGTTTAAAAATGGTTTCTGCCCATAGAAGGTTTTACTGTAGTGACCAGTCATGTGCCATGAAAAAAAAAAGTTGTTTTAAGTATACAGTAGAACTATTGGTCCTGCAGTATACAATGGGTCTCAGTTGACCCAATTGTATAGAGAGGCCACTGAACTGGTTCAGAGATCCAGTTCTGGTTTCATCCATGCTGATAGATGAAAAAACTTTGAACATAGGCTATATTGTATATTAGTGGTCACATAAACAAAACATAATTACTCATATCTTATAAGTTGAAATTTATGTTATAAATGCATCAATAATGTATTATGACATGCATTGCTGAAGTCATATATCAGTCACTGAGCAGCATTGTGTACTAGTTGAGAAAAGTTGGCTATGGATCACAAACCACTGAGAGAAGAAGATCCATGTGTTTGATTTTCTATGAATGCAAATAGACAGGCAGTTGTGTGGTGTGTACATTCAGTATATGCGTAGGGTGGATCTTGGCTGTGGCAGCAGCATGTATTTGTGTTTAGGGGCGGGGCTAGAGGGGTGCTATGGCCGTCTCAGGCCCCATGAGACCATGGACCGTTTTCAAATGTTTCTTCTTGACGATAATAATAAGTATATTGTTGATGGATTTTGTCCACTATGGTTTTCTTAATTGGCTAAAATCTTCCATTGGTGTGGGTCTTAACTTATGAGAGTGAGTTCACATCATCAGTGTGTTTGAATGTCCATGAGGAGATAATAAACTATGTGAACAGGACAAACTGTTCACCTATGTTATTATTACACAACAAAATACGTCAAAACCATCATTAATATGCAGACATATCTCAGCTTAGATTATGTGGAAGAAGGCTGTTTTATCATATTACATTTGTGATTTATAACTGCATATTATACTGTAGCTGACGTGCATCATAACCTCACATATTGTTCAGAACAGCAGCATAAGATCAACCACATCCTGTTGAAGATGAAAGTTATGACTTACTTTTAGAGTGGGAGCTATCTCTGTGGTGTGCGTGTGCGTGCATGCATGCGTGTGTATGTCTCAATGTTCTGACTGTAACTCAGTCAAGTGACTTACAGTTTGTGATTTGAGCTCAAATCAACAATAACAGCAAACCTATCATTTACAACTCAGCTGGTTCATTGATTGTCATGATGTGATCATTTTTTCTCTGCTGATCCAAGTCCTGCTGTGTACCGAGCATCCAAAGTTTTGCTGTATAGTGGTGGCATGTAATAGCGTTTTACTATTTTGTGTGTGTGTGTGTGTGTGTGTGTGTGTGTGTGTGTGTGTGTGTGTGTGTGTGTGTGTGTGTGTGTGTGTGTGTGTGTGTGTGTGTGTGCGCGCGCACCCGCACAGTGTGTGTGTGCACACCCGCACATTTGTTCATTCATACGTGCGTGCTTGTGCTCCCGAGTGAATGTGCGTTCATGTGTGCGACCCACCCGTTGTACATCAATGTGATATTGAAAATAAAATAATTGTTTTGACTGGATGGTAACTTTTGGATAGCACACGCATTGATTTATAACCTTGTGATTATGAAAAATGGGCATTATTTTATTTTATTTTATTTCATTTAAACACTTTGTGTTACACTGAACATTTTATAGGGTACATTCATATGAATGACAATAAAATATAATTATTGGATTTATTCTTAATTATAGATAATATTAGGGCATAGCTGATAATATTATTTTAATTGCTTTTTGAATTTTGTGATACCTTGAAAACCTTATACGTCTTTGACCCGTATACTATAGGCTGGTTAAAGGGGAATACCACTCATTTTCAACATTGAACCATGTCATAATATACCTTAGAGCTGTTGTGTGGAAATAAAATATAAAAAGTCATGTGATCAGTGACATACGGAAGGTGTACTCTTTGGCCCGCCCTCTTGGCTGCATTCACTTGAATGGGGAATCTCACTTCCAGCTGAAACAGTACGATTTGTAGTAGGTTATATATCACATTTCAGAAGACATTGTACTTGTAGATAATATGGAAGAAAAAGGGAGAGGGAGTCCCGCACACTGTCTTCACTTATAAAGAGGTTTTTATTTAGGATGCAACGTTTCGGCCGCTTGGACCTTCATCAGGCATAAAGAAGCAAATGGCACACAGCCAGTATATATGACATCTCTCAGAGAGGTGCGGGCCAATCAAAGCCACACACTATGTTACCATGGAGCAGGGGGTGGCCCATATGAGTGGAGCTGGTACTTTTCCACAGTAAAAATAAGTATTCTTACAGAACATGAGAAAAACATGGATATAATAACAAAATTCAAGCACAAAATGTTGTATCCCAGGAGGGCATAATATCCAATAAATGTATTGAGGGTCAGACTTAGTAAATTACAGGTGTAAGGGTCTAACATTCCAAATACACCAGTCCAGTAGGACATCACACACAAAACAGCAAGCTTATAATACTGTTGATCAGGACACAAAAGGAAAAATAACGAGTTAGACAAGTATCATATCAAAACTACCCAGAGGCATACAGCCTACACATCACAGCATCACATTCAATAATAGTTCATCATTTAAACCTTTGGGGGCTAGAGTACTTGTAGAGAATAGAAATCAATTGGCTGAAAATGCTTTAACAAGTCTTAAGTCGCACTGTTTCAGCTGGACAGCTCTAAGGTATATTATGACATGGTTCATTGTTGAAAATGAGTGGTATTCCCCTTTAAGGCAGCATGTATTTGAATTACATACATAAAAAACATCATAATGTGCAGACATAGTTCTGCTTAGATTATGAGGAAGAATTCTGTTTTACCTGCATTCACCTGATGTCCCTGGTCTAAATTAATGATTGGTTATACAGCTAAAGTGAAAACCAGCAGTAGAGTTGAGATTATAGGGAAACTATAGGGCCCCGTCTAGACGACAAGAGAAAACGACAAAATACATTATCAGGTTGAAACCACAACAAAGTGAAACCCCCTTCCAGAGTGGAACTCTTTGCTCCCCTTCGCTCTGTGATAGGAAGTAGAACGGAAGTGGTTCTACACATGCACGACTGGTCTATCTGGCAGCGCGTCTCACCGCCACCTAGCCACCTGGCATGCACACTACAGTGTTTTCAATCACTTTGGTGTGTGTGTGTGCGTGTGCGTGTGCGTGTGCGTGTGCGTGTGCGTGTGCGTCTGTCTGTCTGTCTGTCTGTCTGTCTGTCTGTCTGTCTGTCTGCCTGTCTGCCTGTCTGCCTGTCTGTCTGTCTGTCTGCCTGTCTGTCTGTCTGTCGCCTTGTGTGACAACTGCAGGACTTAAAGTGCCAGTTTTAGTGCTACTTACCATAATGTACACAACTGTGAAAAAGTCATTCCGTGTTAATTTTGCATATACAGTATAGCTGAATAAGATGGGGAAGGTATATACGCTACTGTCTGTTAAGTCATAATGGTGGAACTTGGAGAGCCACATATTTTCTGATGTGGCACTCAGTCTAAAAAGGTTGTGAACTAATGGTCTAGAATAATATGCGATGACTTCCATTTTTACTTCCCTACAGCGGTTGCCTGTAGGGAAGTTATTATATTTATTTTACTACATTTTTAAGTGAGTATGGTGACGATGTTCATAGTGAGACAATGTCGTCCATTTTGATATGAATGAGCAACACAGTGACACGAACAGTCCAGACTCTGGAGGACCAATGTATTTAATGTAGGGCAAGTGGTTTATTATAATGCATATACTAGAACTGTGGTTCAGCGAGGTAGTAAGAATACAAAAATTACGTAAAGGAAAAAACTAAAGAACATTGCCTCGCCTATTTAGGCACTTCTTGCACTTTCTAACTGACTGACTCCCCACTCGCTCTCTTTCTCTCCCTCCAATGGCTTTGATGCAGGGAGAGCTGTCATTACAGGTCTGTGCACAAGTGTAAAGTGCAGGTTTTAACCTGTCACGGTCATTGCAGCCGACATTATGCCCAAATGCTACAAGCTGACAGTTTAATAAATTAATTGTATTGACAAGGATTACATATTGGCAAAGAAGAAATTAGCCTCCATGACCATCATGAATGTGTTTGGCTCTACTTAGATTATGTGGAAGAATGTTGATTTATCATAAAAACAATATATCACTATAAAAGTTAAATAAATGCGTGTGTTATAACTGACAGAGCTGCTTTCAGCTGAATTGCTTAAGCTCAGTGGTTTTCAAAGTGGGCTCTGGGGACCACCAGGTGTCCTTGAGGCGTTCTTGGGGGTCCCCTGCAGAATTAGTTAATCACATCATAAGTTTAACCACTTTAAATCTATATATCGGCTATTTGAAAATAGCAGATCTACAAGCTGACGAAATGTTGCAGGGTGCCGCCCCAGCCTGTAAAAATGTGTGTGTGTGTGTGTGTGTGTGTGTGTGTGTGTGTGTGTGTGTGTGTGTGTGTGTGTGTGTGTGTGTGCGCGCGCGTGCGCGCGCGTGCGTGTGTGTGTGTGTTGACTTTTTCATGTCTGTGCCCAGGGGAACTTTGTCTCATATTCAGCCTATGACTACAGTACATATAGGCGGGGCAACTACGAGCTGTTGCAACATAACTCCACTGCTAGAGGAAGACACAGAACTATAGACACACCCAGTATGATAGAAACAGAAGTACAATAGAGATAGAACGGTTCACAGTGAACCATTTTGATACGACTGAGCAGCACAGTGAAATGAACAGTCCAGACTCCATTTTGTTTTGCGATGACGAATGCATACGGATTAATGTAGGGTAAGTGGAAGTGGTTTATATCATAATGTACTAGAACAGTGGTTCTCAATCGGCCGTTGAGGGGGTTCCAGGGGTCCCCAGCTAAATTAGGAGCAGTTTAACTATGTTCGAATAATTTGTAAAAACCTTGAAAATGAAAAAAATCACACCCTGTGTGAAGTGGGTGGTGTCTTGCTAGCTAATCACAATACTGAATGGAGTCAACCAATCATGTACAAAAAATAAATACATTTATTGAAACACTCTTCATGATGAAAGAAACCATAACTTAAAAAAAAAATTTTTATAGTTTTTTTAAAGTGATGGTTTCTTATATAGGGCTATGCACATGTGTCATGTGACACTGGCCAATCACAGTCCTGAATAGACTGATTGGCCAATCACGGTGCAGGGTTAGGCGGGGTAAATTTTTGGCCAATCACAGCGCAGGATTTGTTGTACAAATATCCAAACCTCACTTATAGGGACGGTTTCACCGCCCAAAAATATTCCTTGACATGAAAACAATAAATAACTGTTTCATTTGTTCTACATAATATACTAGAACAAATACACGTCTCTAGACTGGAAGCTTAATGTACTGTAAGGTAAAAGCTGCAGCATGAACGTTCAGCGAAGAACAGAATGAAGTAAAGGAGAAAACAAATTTTTCATGTCTGTGCCCAGTTGAACTTTGTCTCATAATCAGCCTATGAATACATAGAGCAGGAGCTGGGGAAAATAGGGCTTTTGTCATGTCTGTGCCCAAGGGCATATTGTCTCATATATTCAGCCAATGAATACATAGAGGTGGTAATGTGAGACACATCCGTGATATGTTTACATATCGACTTAATAACCTCATTCCCAGTTATGTTCTTTAATTTAAACCACCAATTAAAGCTTGACAACTTAGACGATATGTTGTGTGTGCGTCCCGTGAGTCCTTGTGTCGGAGCAGAGAAAACAGATCTTTTAAGGTGGTCCCTGCTGTTCTATCTGGACAACTTTTCTCTCTTATTTACAATTAAGCATCAATATAAGGATACAAGAGGAGTGTACCACTAAGGAAGAGTGGGCACCTCAATGTAAAAATTGCTATTCTGTCCAAATTGTAAAAAAAAAAACCTGGTAATGTAAAGTATACATGATTTGAACAGAATGAGTGAGGAGTTGTTTTCCCTCAGACTGTTTTCTGTCCCTTTCTTGTCTTATCTAAAAACCTGGTTTCCCTTTCCTAGGGAAAGACATGACAAGCTTATGTGGCCTACTCTACAGCATCAGCTGCTCTTAGCTGCGTTTAAAGACGAGACGACTCGTTTACTTTGACAACCTCGCGTCAATTGGCTTTTCTACAACACATCGCTGTGAAAAGCCTGCTTTCCATTTTTATTCAGTGTTCATGTCCGGTCTACAGCCTGCCTATTATATCCAGTCATTTGCACACACACATTTTTTAGGATCCACAGAGCAGAAGGAGCGAGTGCATTTTCCGGCAGCAGAACCAGGCAGTCTGTGTAAAATATTATTTCTGGACAAAAGATAATCAAATAATAGTTAGTCTAATAAATATGCATTTCACCTGACTGGCAAAATAGTGCCACCTACTGCTTGTACCGTGAACCAATATTTGCATAATGTTAGTGGATGGAATGGTTAATATTTCCAATACATTTGAATGGAAACTCAGTTATTGACATACCTAAATCTAACACACATCAATTGGATTAGCTGCAGCTGTGTTGCTTACATCACAGTGTGCTATAAGGTCGCTCTGCCATGTTTTCACCCTGCTTTCGTTTTTAAACAGAACCGGAGAAAATGTTTTAAATAATCCAGAGAACGAAGCCTTCAGCTTGGTGTCAGATTATTATACAACTTGGAGATGTATTGTAACTATCAATGTACATGACAATCTACAGTATTATTACAATTACAACAATTTACAATATTGTCATTCAACAGACGCTGTTATCCTGAGTGATCTATAAAGTACAAGATCCCAGTAAGCAGCATGGATCCTAGTCAACCAACAACTGGGTAAGTGGACAATTCAATAAAGTGACAAGAAAACAAGTCTGTGCTACAAAGTCACTATTCTACAATTATAAACTAAAGTATATTTGAACCTACGGTTGGCTGATGCAGTCATAGTAAGTGCAGCATCTTAATCTGCAATCCATAACTCATTATGGAAAAACAACTGCACATGTATTCCCTCAGACAAACCTGAGGAAGAGTCTATAAGGGCTCCAAACATTGTTTTCACACTTATTACAATGAATGCACAGAATGTCTGTATACTTACATCTGTAATTTACATATCTTGAGAACCGTATGACGACCGTATGACGACCGACCGACTTTAAATTGGGCATGAGCGTCGACGATAACCCGCGGGAGTGCAGTGTCTGTGTCGAGTCGGTCGGAAAAGCGGTTGTCCAGAACCGCCAGAAAACGCCCAAATAGACCAATTGATTGCCATGGCAACCACAGCCTAAGCTTGATTTGGCAAATTCCCCACACCTGGCAAATTCCCCACACCTGCCATCTGATTACTTAGTCCTTCAGACATTCTCCACACATTCTCCACTGATGTTTACCACTGCACAAGGACTTTTCCATATGGGCACAAAAGGGACACAGACAGACAGACAGACAGTTACACCGGGTACTCTGACGACCGATATAACGGGTATTGCATAACAAGGTGAGCCATGCATTCCCAACTTGCATTGTTCCCAAGTAGTAATAGTCTATTACAAACAAATTGTGCAAATAAATTGGGAGAATCCACAGTATTGCAAGTCTCTTTTAAACAAATGAACACACATTGTAAACAAAAACTTTAAAGACATGGTGAAATTAAAAATACATTTTTCACACGTTTAGAGCGTACCCATGGTCATGATGAGGACATAAATATATCATTGTGCCAACAAATGTCTTGGTGTCACCAAATTGTAAATGAAACAAAAGGAAATAAATAAATAAATACAATGTCCCTTACTGCTTATCATCCTGTCAGGGTTCATCAGCAGAGACCAGAGTCTCCTGTACCCAGCTGTGTCTCCATGAAGAGTGACAAGTCCAAGGGTGGACAGATTGACTTCAAAGATGGACACCACTCTACTGATCAGAGGTCAGAATGTAAAACAAACAAAAAACAAGATAGCAATGCACGACAGTGCACAACCAATACAGTATCCTGCACTATGCAAAAGAGAAACACTCTACCTCTATTACCTCACACATACACACATTCACACATATTGGCACAGCAGACAGTTGTTGTGGAGGCATTGGCGCAACAGCCTCTAGACAGTAAATATCTTATGTGTAGCCTACTGTCTGTATGATGACTGCTTTTATGTTTTTATTGTTTGTCTTTTTCTTTATGGACCTTGAGTGTGAAATAAAGATTGAATTGAATAGAATATCTGAGGAAGAGCCTGTTAGGGCTCCAAACATTATTTTTTACTTTTGTAATATAATACAATTTGTAATTAATTAGGGGAATTCACAGTATTGCAAATTTATTTTAAAATTGAATTTACACATGTTGTAAACAACAGCAACACTTTTGAATTGTAGTAAAAGGAAAGGCCATCAGATCACCAACACATTTTATAAAAAGTGAATTGAAAAACACTAAACAAAAACAGAAAACAAAAACATTTAATAAATACAATGATTCATCTGGGTTATCATCCTGTCAGAGTTCATCAGCACAGACCAGAGTCTCCTGCACCCAGCTGTGTCTCCATGAAGAGTGACAAGTCCAAGGGTGGACAGATTGACTTCAAAGATGGACACCACTCTACTGATCAGAGGTCAGAATGTAAAACAAACAGAAAACAAGATAGCAATGAACGACAGTGCACACCCAATACAGTATCCTGCACTATGCAAAGTTTCACTCAGGTGTGGGAACATATTCATTCTCCCCTCTTTGACTCTCCTGTTCCAAAGGAGTTTTTTCTCTTGAACCCCTCACTTTTGTCTGAAACCAAAAACACTGTGCTGCTTAATTCCCTGCGTTGACACATTCAGCTGACTCAACAGATCACATTTATCTGACAAGTAGGTTAGTTTTGTACAAAAGTTACCATCAATTTAAAGTTGTGATGAAATGTTTTTTGTTTTTTTTTGCCAGCTGGCCAGCTAATTTGCAGAGGCAAACGAGCAATGCACTGTCTGATTAATCAAGATTAATTTATTTTCATAAGAGTCTATCTTTGTCATCAAGCAGTACGTTTGCATTTACAGGAAGTAATTAAAACGCCAAGAAAAAATTATAAATACAATGTTCAAATACAATGTTCAGCCTCTGACAAGATTCAGAGGTCAGAAATGATTCCACGTCTGAAAACAAACTTCATGATATAAAGAAACACTGTAGAAAGTTTCATGCTTCTTTCATAAAATGCACAATACCTTCCATATATGAGCTTAGCTGCCCCACTATAACCAAACAATTGTCTTAAAAGAGAGACAGTGGCCCGGATTCATAAAGGGATTTACGACCATATTTTGTACGTACCGGCATTCAGGGCAAATCCTACACCTGCAGTCGGATTCATAAACGGTTTTTGGTCTGTGTTTTGTGCGTCAGGAGCGCACGTTCTCAGGTCAGCCCCGAGGCTGTCTTACCAGGGCTGAAATGTGCGTATGTCTTTAGAATGCTTTATTCTTCATGCCAAAATCAATTACAACAGTGGCAAACCTCAAATAAAATATATATATGCCCAACATTTGTCAACACATATATATAAAAAATAAAATAAAAATGTCAAACGATGTATTGCTTGTAGCCTATGCATGATATAGACATGATGTAGATTCCACCGCTTTTTATTTATTTTCTAGGCTATCAGTTCCATTTAGAGCTGAATTGGGTCCCTCAGTATGTGTTTGCCAGCGGGCCATCTGAGCCAAAGTGTCAGTTCACGTAATAATGAAAATAGGCTATCATGCCTTAATGAAACTGCGGAGGGACTGACGCACCTGTCCGTACGTGCCGCGGTATTCATTTGTAATAGCCTACTGTAGGCTACTCTACTGTATATTGATCACATGAACGCCACACACAACAGCCTAATACATTTTTACCATGGATGAAAGCTGTGTCCATTCCCCATTCCGACGTAGGACAGTGATATATTAATACAAAATTAACTAATTTAATCAATAAGTAATCAATAAGCTCTGGTCCATAATCGGATAGCAGCGTTCCATTTGTATGCCCTGGATTTATTTTCATCATCATCTTTTTACCTCGGTAAACGTGAGCAATGTTCAGTAGAAAAGACTTATGAAATATCCTTTCCAGGTTATTAGTCTATTATTTGCTGGCGGGGTTAAACCTTGTAAACATTACACATTACGTTCAGCTGATCCATCGTGCAATAGTGGGACTCGCTTCCAGACAGATCAGAATGATGTTCAAGTTCTCTGTCAGTGTCAAGGCAATGCGGCGGCCGACATCTGTAAGTTTGGACAAGAAGTTAAACTCCCAGCTCCAGTGTTGCCAGATTTTGTGAGAGAAATAAGCAACCAGGTCTATGAAAATAAGCCCAAAAGAAGCTAGCCATATGAGAACTGTCTGTAAACCTATATATATATATTGTATACATTGAAATGATATACTGTAGTGTATACATTGGAGATAGCCGATCTACAAGCCAATCTACAAGCTCAAAGCACTTCGTGATGCGATGTGAGCTTGTAGATCTGCTATTTTCAAAACAAATCTTGCAATAAAATGTGGAATATTTGGAATATTTTTTAAACATTCTAACAACACAAATCTGGTAAGGGGCTCCAGCTGGCACAACACATTTTCAGATGGGGCTTATAGGGATTTTAGCCTACATATTAACTTGGGGGTCCATGACATAAAAATATTTGACAACCACCGGTTAAAATAATTGAACAATTGTGAAGCACGCCCAAATAATCAACTACACTTTAGAAACAAGCCAAAAAAACGCACCCCACAGCTACCAATATTTACAAGCAACTTTACAGAAGAATAAGCCCAAATTCGCTTATAATAAGCGGACATGGCAACACTGTGCCGTAAAGTGACAGATTTGATCAGAGAGAAACTGCTGAGTCACGGTTCACGCCTTTTATGGTGCAAAATGGGGCGTGGAGCAATGTAAATGAACCTCTCGGGATTTTCACGCCCAGCTGGCTGTCATTATAATATAGAGCTGGTCGTACGCACGTCTCTGTGATATACGAACCCCTTTGGGAATTGCACGTCCGTTTGTGACTACCAAAATACGACCTGCCTTTACGAACTTTATTTACCCCATATTTACGACCCTCGTTATGAATCGGGGCCATTGTACCTCTAGTACCTCACACATACACACACACATATTGGCACAGAGCACACCAGGTGTTTGATAACTTTGGGTGCCTACCTGTCAAGCCTTTAAAAAAACTGATTTACAAATTCATGCCTATTGTCTAGAGTCAACAGAGTTATTGTGGTTTAAATTAATCCTGTAAAGTTCTAATTGCTTCTCTTCTATGATGTAGAGACATTAGTGCAACAGCCTCTATAGACTGTAAATATGTTATGTGGACTGTCTAGGTGTGATGACTACTTTTATGTTTTTTTTATTGTTTGTCTTTTTTTTTATATCGACCTTGAGTCTGAAATTGAATTGAACTAGAAGTTCGGGCCGCTGCGCGGCCCTCACATCTAGCGTGACGCGTCGTACACTTCGCATCGCAGATCCAACTTACAGCCACCTCACAGTGTGAGCGAGAGTATTGTGTGAAAGTAGGCCGAAGTCGCTTATAATATTCGGACATGGCAACACTGGTGAAAAGTAAGGCATATTCGCTTATAATCAGAGGACATGGCAACGCTGAGTGTCCTGTGCGCCTCTCTTTCTCTGTCCCTGTGTGGGTACATACACACATGATGGGATAGCGTCCGTCTACCGACGGTAAACGGGCGGAAGTCCCATACACACCCATGTTAAGTTTAAAACCGGAAGAACGGTCGCGATAACATGGGTGTGTATGGGACTTCCGCCCGTTTACCGTCGGTAGACGGACGCTATCCCATCATGTGTGTATGTACCCTCTGTCTGTCCCCCTGTCTGTCGAATAAGGTTCGGTACCACATAGAATAGCCTAGTTGGGTTCCACCGAGGGCTCAGTCCCAGTTGGGACCCACCTCGGTCCCACATAGACTTGCCTAGTTGGGGCCCACCTAGGGCCCAGGTAGAACCCACCTAAAGCCCACATGGGCAACCCAGTGGGGACCCACCTCGGTCCCACATAGACCCCCTGGGAGTCTTGGGACCCCCACGAAACATCGCGGACCCCTTCTGACCCCTGCAAAACATCACAGACCCCCCTTCAGACCCCTGCGAAACATCACAGGGGTCCCTGAAGACCCTTGTGGGTCCCTGGAGACCTAGTGTGGTCTAGCTCTGAGATTAATGGAGTACAAAGGGAGAAAAAACGAAAGGGAAAGATGCAAAGGAATTGTGTGTGTGCATTGCTTGTTGGTCGCGCAACCTGGCAACCCTGGGCTGAGGCAGACAACACATGGCGAACAGCGAACATGGCGCTCGCGCACCCAGGCAGACACAGACACAGACACGGTGAAGGAAAACGGGAAACTGTGAAGCCACAGAGGTTGTGCAAGAGGTTGCACATGAACTCTGCAGCCGCACTGAGGCGCTCCAACGCAAACACTGTGACATTAAGCTTTGATTGATTGATTGATGTAGTTTATTTAGAAAGACATGAGAATAGTACATGACAGTACATAACAGTACATGGAAGTACAAATTCACAATACAAGGTCTACTAAACTGGAAACCCTCATTAAGCATTACGCTTGTTTAAGATGAGAACCCCATGCACACAAATCATGATGAAATATAAGAGGCAGGCAGATATACACACTACTATACAGAATGTCATACAATCAGCTTTCAGGTTACTGGTATGACGAGAGAAAAAAAAAAATATATATATATATATATATACAAAAGAGGAAAATGAAGGAGGGGGGGGGGGGTAGGGAGGGGTAGGTTAAGACTTAGACAGGGGCCATTTTCGAATTGCAGCCTCCTGAAGGTGTATCTTTAGGGCAGTTTTGAAAGTGAGTAGGGTTTTACACTCCTTTACTCCTTTTGGTAGGGCATTCCACATTTTTGATGAATAGCATGAGAACGAGTTCATACCCTTAGTTGAGCCAAATCTGGGTTGAACATGATCAGTGGAGCTGCCTCTGGTGTTATGATCATGGACTTCATTAACATTTTTGAAGTATTTTGACAAATACAGGGGGATCCCAATGTTATGGTGTATCTTGAAGACCAGGCCCATAGCAAGTTGCTGTACTCTGTCCTCAACCCTAAGCCATCCAATCCTAGCAAAATGAGCAGGGGTTAGATGGGTTCTGTGATTGAGGCCAAGAAGTAGCCTTACAAGTTTGTTTTGGGATGTTTGGAGCCTTGTTTTTAAGGCCTTGGAGGTGTTGTGATACCAACAACACCACACAACGAACATGAGCACTACGCTGCTGTTTGTCCAAAACACACAATATCTCTTCTCCCACCGATTCTCGTTAGGATGTTAACGGTTTGTGTGTGTGTGTGTGTGTGTGTGTGTGTGTGTGTGTGTGTGTGTGTGTGTGTGTGTGTGTGTGTGTGTATATATATATGTATGTGTATATATATATATATATATATATATATATATATATATATATATATATATATATATATATATATATATATATGTACACACATACACATATATATATATATATATATATATATATATATATATATGAGGTTGTGCAAGAGGTTGCACATGAACTCTGCAGCCGCACTGAGGCGCTCCAATGCAAGCACTGTGACATTAAGCTTCACACAACGAACATGAGCACTGCGCTGCTGTTTGTCCAAAACACATACTCTTCTCCCACCGATTCTCGTTAGGATGTTAACGGTTTGTGTGTGTGTGTGTGTGTGTGTGTGTGTGTGTGTGTATATATATATATATATATATATATATATATATATATATATATATATATATATATATATATATATATAAATATAAATATATATATGTGTGTGTATATATATATATATATATATATATATATATATATATATATATATATATATATATATATATATATATATATACTGTCATTCCTTATACTTTATTTATAATTATACAACACTGTTACTACAACTTGTACAACTATTATTTCAACTTAACAACAAAATAATTATGTGCAAGCAGATATGCACGTAAAGGGTGCACGTTCAACAGTGGAGAATGCATGGGCGTCCTTAATAAATAAACGCTCTGCACCTGTTTAGAAGCAGATCGCCCACAGACCGTTCGTTGCGATGGGGGGCGACCGTGTTTAGGGGCGAGACAATTAGGCGCAGATTGCTCACTCCAGACCGTTCAGTGCGATCCGGGGCGACCGTTTTTAAGGCAAGATTGTGAAACGGCCGCATCGTTAGCTTGTAAAAAAGACCTGGCGGAAGTAAATTGCGAGCTGAAATATAGAGCACTTTATGATTATTATAAAAGGAGACACGTGAAGGTGGAAAATAAAATAGAAGTACTTATATACTTTTGCATGAGCGATTTTTGTAGCAAGTTGGGAGAGAAGTGGAGCAGTGCTTTGGCCGTGAGTTGTACGTAAGAGGTTGAGGTTCCAAAAGGGACAGCTCTCTGATTGAGTAGTAGAAGATACCCGAGGAAGAGCCATGTAAGCCTTCCAAGCATAATTTTTTAACTTTTGTAATATAACAAAAATGTATAAATACAATGTTCCATATTGGTTATCATCCTGTCAGGGTTCATCAGCAGAGACCAGAGTCTCCTGTACCCAGCTGTGTCTCCTTGAAGAGTGACAAGTCCAAGGGTGGACACATTAACTTCAAAGATGGACACCACTCTACTGATCAGAGGTCAGAATGTAAAACAAACAGAATAACATAGACAGATACACACACACACACACACACACACACACACACACACACACACACACACACACACACACACACACACACACACACACACACACACACACACACACACACACACACACACACACACACACACACACACACACACACACACACACACACACACACACACAGCACGCCAGTTGTTTGATAACTTGAGGTGCTTACCTGTCAAGGCCTTTTAAGAAACCTGATGGAACCTGATTCATGCTGTTGTCTAGAGTCAACAGAGTTATTGTGGTTTAAATTAAACCTTGAGTCTTAAATAAAGATAAACTTGTATTGAATACCCGAGGAGAAGAGCCTTTAAGGGCTCCAAACATTATGTATATATATTTTTTAAGTTCTGTAGTATAATATAATATGTAATTAATTAAGGGAATTCACAGTATTGCAAATCTATTTTAAAATCTTCACCAAAAATACAATAAAAAGTGAATTGAAAATAATAATAAAAAATGATAATAAATACAGTGTTTCATCTTGGTTTCATCTTGTCAGGGTTCATCAGCAGAGACCAGAGTCTCCTGTACCCAGCTGTGTCTCCTTGAAGAGTGACAAGTCCAAGGGTGGACACATTAACTCCAAAGATGGACACCACTCTACTGACCAGAGGTCAGAATGTAAAACGAACAGAAAACAACATACAGTAGATATAGGGTGCGTTCGGATATAAGGCACTGAGCGCACTGGTCCAATACAAACCAACAAGTGAGTGCGCTCCCGGTGCGCATATCCGAACGCAACCACATACAGACAACTGGATTGTGAACATCTCTACCAAGTGTGGTATAACTACAGCCTTTATGGTTTCCGAGAGACAAATACTTGAATTGGACTTGCTGTCACTTTTATTCAATAATACATTAATATGAAATAAAGTATGAAACATATCGCTCAGCAAAATACAAGCCATTCCTGATGAAGCTGGTCGATTTGACATTATGACTCTACTGTGTGCAGCCAAAACTGTGGCAGGAGCAGCGTGCCAAAGTTTTGAGGTTACTCTAATAAACTCACCCAAGATTAATAGTGTCGGTTGCCTATAGTGCTTGCCAACGTGTCGTCACCACAGGGGGCGTGGCATAGTAGCTGCAGACATACTTGTGGGGTTCAATGTTAAGTCAACCTGTTTATACCCCACCAAGATGTCCGCGCTACCAAATGGCACTTGTTGACGCCCGTTCAGGATTTTTTTGGTACGCACTATAGGCAACCACACTAAATACGTGCAGTAAAATAGAGCTAAGAGTAGCAACACACTAGCCATGTTTTAATTGCAAACAGGAGCTCACAGAAGACAGACAGACAACTCAACCTGATTACCAGGTTCCAAACACCTTTTACACCTGGTCACAAGCTAACTTGACCAATCAGGGAAGAATCTACTAACTAGTTCTACTTAGACACAGGTGGCATCATCACACCTCAATTACAACAAGATAGATAGATAGAAAACCCGGATGGAACCAGGCTAATAATGTTGAGCATTACAATCATGAACACGCTCATGGACATTTTCTAAAAGAAAATAAACACCAGTGTATTCCCACACACATACTGTAGGCTACCATGAGGAAGAATGCTCAAAACAATGTTTTTACAAGTAAGCAATACAATAGCCTTTCTGCAATGCATTGGGAGAATTAATCCACACTATTGCAAGTCTCTTTTAACACAAATTAACACTTGTAAACAACAGCAAAACCTTTAAAGTAGAATAAAATGAAAGGCCATGGGGTCACCAAAAATATAGTAAATGAAACAAAGACATTAATGACAATTTCCCCTCTTGGTTATCATCCTGTCAGGGTTCATCAGCAGAGACCAGAGTCTCCTGTACTCAGCTGTGTCTCCATGAAGAGTGACCACTCCAAGGATGGACAGATTGACTTCAAAGATGGACACCACTCTACTGATCAGAGGTGTTGGGATGATTATTTAATATCAAAATTCTTTCAAGAAATCTCCCGTTAACCAAACTAAATTATGACTAGATGTAAAATATCATGAAAATACCACCAGACATACTGTAGAATATCTGAACTGTGAATAATGGTAATTAATGTAACCGGTTAATTTCTGAATGTGACTTAATGTGACTAATTCCCATTAGTCACATATCATAACTTACATTTCAGATATTACAGTATGTCTGGTAGTATTAATGTTTAATGATATTTTACATCTAGTCATAATTTTGTTTGTTTAAAAGGACATTTCTTGAAATGAAGGATGCGACACGGTAGATTTGAACCCACAACCTCAGTGGCGGTGGGCAGGGTGGACTTTACCACTGCGCCACCCGAGCGCCCGGGCATAGTAATTTAACAACGTACGTTACATTTACGGTGTCCTGTTTTATATATGACTGGTCTCATATTTAGATGTCCCCCAACTGTGACTAGTTGACCAATACATATGTTTAATCTTGGTTATCATCCTGTCAGGGTTCATCAGCAGAGACCAGAGTCTCCTGTACCCAGCTGTGTCTCCATGAAGAGTGACAAGTCCAGAGATGGACTTATGAACTTCAAAGATGGACACCACTCTACTGATCAGAGGTCAGAATGTAAAACAAACAGAAAACAACATACAGTAGATATAGGGTGCGTTCTGATATAAGGCACTGAACGCACTGGTCCAATACAAACCAATAAGTGAGTGCGCTCCCGGTGCACATATTTCCGAACGCAACCATAGACAGACAGGCAGACAACTGGATTGTGAACATCTCTACCAAGTGTGGTAACTACAGCCTTTATGGTTTCCGAGAGAAAAATACTTGAATGGAAGCTGCCACTTTTATTCAATAATACATTAATATGAAATAAAGTATGAAACATATCGCTCAGCAAAATACAAGCCATTCCTGATGAAGCTGGTCGATTTGACATTATGACTCTACTGTGTGCAGCCAAAACTGTGGCAGGAGCAGCGTGCCAAAGTTTTGAGGTTACTCTATAACATACATGGGCAACTGGCGGCCTGGGGGCCACATGCGGCCCCCACCTTCACTTAATGCGGCCCACAGGTTAATATCGGAATACTGATATTATTGATTTCAGCTGTTACAATTGCAAACATGACCCGCTTCAATTACTTCAGTCTATATTAGTAGCTTAATGACTTGTATTAAAATTATATTGTCTTTTTTACGTCCAATGTATTTGTATTTAAAGGGATATTTCACTTTAAAAAAAACTTTGGGTCATTTTATCATCTACTCAGGCTTTTGTCAGCCCCCCAGACAGTTTTTAAGTTGCTTGATTCACTATTTAGATATTTGATATTCATTTTATCAGACACGCCCCCTTCATATACAAACCCATTATAACTTCAAACTAAATTCTTTACATGTTAGATTCATCAAAAACACCCGTCCTTGGTTCTGGTGACTCACCCTGCCCTCCTAATACGCGAGGGGGCCGTGTTTTTTCAATTACTTTTTTCATTTTTTAAAAAAAATATTTTTATTGTATTTAATTTTTTTCATTTTCCAAAACAAATATAAAAAAATAAATGAAAAAAGTAATCAAAAAAACACGGCCCCCTCACGTATTAGGAGGGCAGGGTGAGTCACCAGAACCAAGGACGGGTGTTTTTGATGAATCTAACATGTTAAAAATGGAGTTTGAAGTTATCATGGGTTTGTATAGGAGGGGGGCGTGTCTGATAAAATTATATCAAATATCTAAATACTGAATCAAGCAACTTCAAAACGGTCTAGGGGGCTCACAAAAGCCTGAGTAGACGATAAAATGACCCAAAGTTTTTTTTTAAGTGAAAATCCCTTTAAGTTCATAAAGTTAACATAAGTATAACTAAATGCCTTTGAAATGAAATACAAATTTTACTTTTCAGGATTCCAATTAAAAAATAGCAAAACAATATTCATGATTCTAATTCAAAAATAGCAAAGATAGCAGATCTACAAGCTCAAAACCTGTCTCACTGCGACACGTTTTGAGCTTGTAGATCGGCTATTTTTGCTAACTTCGTGTGACATAGAGTGGCCCGACAGTATATGCAATGTGGCCCTCTGGAGTGAGTGTGGAAATATAGTGGCCCTCTCCATCATCAAAGTTGCCCACCCCTACTCTATAATAAACTCGCCCAAGATTAATAAGTGTCGGTTGCCTATAGTGCTTGCCAACGTGTCGTCACCACAGGGGCCGTGGCATAGTAGCTGCAGACATACTTGTGGGGTTCAATGTTAAGTCAACCTGTTTATACCCCACCAAGATGTCCGCGCTACCAAATGGCACTTGTTGACGCCCGTTCAGGAATCTTTGGTACGCACTATAGGCAACCACACTAAATACATGCAGTAAGATAGAGCTAAGAGTAGCAACGCACTAGCCATGTTTTAATTGCAAACAGGAGCTCATGCACATATGACAGACAGACAACTCATCAACATCAACCCAACCTGATTACCACCTTTTACACCTGGTCACAAGCTAACTTGACCAATCAGGGAAGAATCTACTAACTAGTTCTACTTAGACACAGGTGGCATCATCACACCTCAATTAGATATAACATGCCAAGCCTATTATGTTGTACAACATAACCATTAACCATAACCATGTGTATAATACAAACACTACTGTATTGATCCTATATTAAAATTGGCGAAGTCCGGCCAGCCGGCGGACTTCTGACGTCATGTTCATGTCACCATGACTCAGCTATAACCATAAGGAGTTCCCAATGCAGTTACGCCCAAATATGGAGTGTGTTGTATAACTTCAATGTGTCGTCATGGCATCAGGCGCAAACAAATCAATCAGCTCCATATATGGGCACAAAAGGGGCATTACCATATATATATACATCAGGGAACTCCATATATGGGAATAAAAGGGAAAAGGACTGACAGATAAAAAGATCTCCATATATGGACATTGTAAACAACAGCAACACCTTTGAAATGGAATTAAAGGATACATAGATGAATGTGAATGAATAAATAAATATAATGTTTCATCTTGGTTATCATCTTGTCAGGGTTCATCAGCAGAGATCAGAGTCTCCTGTACCCAGCTGTGTCTCCATGAAGAGTGACAAGTCCAGGGATGGACTGATGAACTTCAAAGATGGACACCACTCTACTGATCAGAGGTCAGAATGTAAAACAAACACTACTTGATTAGTTGTATTAAACACTACTGAGCAGATGTCAGAAATCATAAGATTATTGGTCTGACTACTCATTCTCGTAGATTTTCTACATCCAGTGATGGTTTAAAACACACACACCCGCCCGCACGCACACACACACACACACACGCACGCACGCACGCACGCACGCACGCACGCCATACACACACACACACACACACACACACACACACACACACACACACACACACACACACACACACACAATAACACAAAATAAATGAGTAGACCTATTTGATCCCCTATTTCTCCCAGCTGCTTGCTGCCCTAGTGGTCAGACTTGAGCGCAGGGGGTGTACAGTAGCTTGTGGCATCTTGTATAGACGCCATCCAGGGCCCTGGCTGTACTGTTAGTGTCCATGTCTCAGCCCCATACAGCAGTACTGATTCTACTGTAGCCACTTGAATAATCATCATAAAATGCTTTCTAAATTGTTATGATTGTTGTTATGAAGCATTATGTGTATTTATGACTGCTTATAACTAAAATTATACAGTGTGATAAGCAGATTATAATGCATTGTAAGTATGTTTATAATGCAGTACATGGGCTTCATAGGAAGTTGGGCTTCATAGGAAGTGAATACCATACATTTTTAAAAGTTTTTTCAACTCGCAATCTGGTCGGGTAATCTTTCACATTTTATGCCATCATATAAACCATCTAATAAATTGACAATGCAAATTTAAAACAGACACACTCATCAGTGACATTTTGCTCGTCTACTTCGAAAATTGTCTAATTGTGTGTGTGTGTGTGAGTGCGTGTGCGTGTGCGTGTGCGTGTGCGTGTGCGTGTGTGTGTGTGTGTGTTTGTGTTCTACAGAGACCACCAGGACACATCCCAGGTTTCCAGTGGTCAGCCTGCTCAGGAACATCAAACAGAAGTGGACTCCATATTTAAGGTGTGTTAATGTACAACAACACTGTAACAGACAGGTCATCTATTACCTTTGTTTGCACGTGCATATGATTGAAGTATTGAGTATTTGCGTTTATTGGCACTATAGGTATTTGCACAGTGCACTTTTCACAGTAAAGTACTGTAATTATGGGCTCAATTTAGTGCCAATATTATTTTGTACTTGTAAAAAGATTTTGTATTTGTAAACACATTTTGTATTTGTAAAAAAAATATTTATATTCGTAAAAATAATTTGTACTCGTAAATAAAATATTTGTATTCGTAAATAAAATATTTGTATTCGTAAAAAAAAGATTTGTATTCGTAAAAAATAGTTTTGTTTTTGTAAGCAAAAGATTTTTATTCGTAAAATTTGTCCATAAAAAAAGATTTTAAACTTTTTTTGCTATATATATTTTTTGGTGTGTTTGTAACATGTTGTAATTGTAGAATTATATTTACAATGAACATTGTGACCAGAAAAAAACTAACTGTTTCTACAGATTGCAAAACTTTCTACAGATTGCAAAACTTTCTACAAGTTGCAAAACTTTATTTTTGGCACTCTGCACTTCCGGGTCTGAGCCAATCACGTGAGGCCTTTCCCACTACCCAATCATAAAGCTCCATAGGTCTCCATGGCAACATGCCATGTTGCAACCCCAAGAGTTTTAGCAGGAAATAAACAACGGATTACAATAATATAACATTCCCTATAATCAGTAACATGTAGGTGATACCTATGTCTATCAAATATGGTTTTATTGAAAGGCAATCAAAGGCTAGATCGAGTTTAGAAAGCAAACAGGTAATGTCTGGGGGCCTCAGTGCGGCTGCAGAGTTTGATTGAGTGTGAGACTAGGACACTCATTATCCCACATGCCATATGTCAAAATGACCGGCTTCACCGGGAATCGACCGCGTGTATTTTGCTAAGAGATTGGTTACATAGTTTAATTGATATTAATTTATTAGTGCATTAAATTTCCCCATCCACTTTAATGGGAAAAGGAAAAAATTCGATTTCAAGTATTTTTTTCTCAGAAACTGTAAGGGCTAGAGTTGGAGGGGAGGTTCATAATTTAGTCTGAAATTATAAAAAAAAAAAGTACACCAGTCAGCCTCATGGTGGCGCTATAAAAGCCCCCTTTACGTTTTGTCCTATAACTTTTGAACCGTAGGTCGTAAAATAAGAATATGACGCAACTCCCCATATAGGCCACGCCCATTTGCGTCAGGATAGATTTTCCACCATTTTGAATTTTCTTCAAAACACACTTTTAGCTCCTCCCACATATTTTGTCCAAATTTCACAAACATCGGTACACATGATCTCTGGACCCATGCGATAAACATCTCCAAAAATGTTGATAGTCCATACGGTTCTTCCATAAATGACTTCCAAAATTAGCCATAGGGGGCGCCACAAATGCACAAAATGTAACCGTTTGATGCAAAAACATGATTATTTTTGGACCAATCCACTCCATTTAAGCTACACATGATCTCTGATGACATGTGACAATGTAATTGGCTTGCACAATTAGTGGGAGGGGCCTACAAAAAATGTAAAAGCCTGTGACTTAATTTGGACTAATACATATTTTTTATTTTATAATTCAAAAAC
Organism: Gymnoscopelus braueri; assembly: GCF_963280865.1. Taxonomy (NCBI): domain Eukaryota; kingdom Metazoa; phylum Chordata; class Actinopteri; order Myctophiformes; family Myctophidae; genus Gymnoscopelus; species Gymnoscopelus braueri. Next base: position 512,994 of record NW_027660989.1, on the reverse strand, counting down.
TTTTATTTAATTGATATTTATTGTTAATTAAATCTATTAAAAGATTGTTTAGGAGATATTTGACAGTTCCTGGGAGGATTCTACCTGGCTTTTGATGTGTATTATAATAATAATAATAATAATGATAATTTCTCTATACTTCTAATAGCCTACATGACTCATATATGCTATTTAATGGTAATAGAAGAAATATGCCTACATATATGAGACACACAGGGCTAAATGCGTATTTGATGTGGCCTGTGGCATGTGTCAAATACATAAATGTGAATGAATTAAATAGCATATATGAGTCATGTAGGCTATTAGAAGTGTAGAAAAATATGTAGGCCATATGTATATGCCAGCGGTGTAGTCTAGTTTTTGGCAGGATGTGATTCCCTCCAACACACATAATACAGTATCTAATAATATTAATAACAATAAAATAATAATAGAGAGCACATGTTCATCAGAGATCCTGTGTAGCTTAAATGGAGTGGATTGGTCCAAAAATAATCATGTTTTTGCATCAAACGGTTACATTTTGTGCATTTGTGGAAGTGGAAATGCTTTTAGGGATTTGTTGAGTAAACTACCCTTGACATGTGATTTAAATCTGGGATTGACCGGACGTTTCGTTTGTGAGTTTTGGCCTTTTTTGTAAAAATCCCTCCCGCTAATTTTGGAAGTCATTTATGGAAGAACCGTATGGACTATCAAAATTTTGTTTGGAGATGTTTATCGCATGGGTCAAGAGATCATGTGTACCGATTTTTGTGAAATTCGGACAAAATATGTGGGAGGAGGAGCTAAAAGTGTGTTTTGAAGAAATTTCAAAATGGCGGAAAATGTATCCTGACTTAAATGGGCGTGGCCTATATGGGGAGTTGCGTCATGACCCAAGATTTTTATTTTACGACCTACGGTTCAAAGGTTATAGGCCAAAACGTAAAGGGGGCTTTTATAGCGCCACCATGAGGCCGACTGGTGTACTTTTTTTTTTGATAATTTCGGACTAAATTATGAACCTCCCCTCCATGTCTTGAAACTCTAGCCCATACAGTTTCTGAAAAAAAAATACTTGAAATCAAGTGTTTTCCTTTTCCCATTAAAGTGGATGGGGAAATTGAATGCACTAATAAATGAATATCAATTAAACTATGCAACAATCTCTTAGCAAAATACAAGCGCACGATTCCCGGCGAAGCCGGTCCTTTTGACATATGGCATGTGGGATAATGAGTGTCCTAGTCTCACACTCAATCAAACTCTGCAGCCGCACTGAGGCCCCCAGACATTACCTGTTTGCTTTCTAAACTCGATCTAGCCTTTGATTGCCTTTCAATAAAACCATATTTGATAGACATAGGTATCACCTACATGTTACTGATTATAGGGAATGTTATATTATTGTAATCCGTTGTTTATTTCCTGCTAAAACTCTTGGGGTTGCAACATGGCAACCCCGTTTGCCATGTTGCCATGGAGACCTATGGAGCTTTATGATTGGGTAGTGGGAAAGGCCTCACGTGATTGGCTCAGACCCGGAAGTGCAGAGTGCCCAAAATAAAGTTTTGCAACTTGTAGAAAGTTTTGCAATCTGTAGAAAGTTTTGCAATCTGTAGAAACAGTTAGTTTTTTTCTGGTCACAATGTTCATTGTAAATATAATTCTACAATTACAACATGTTTAACACATGTTACAAACACAATAAAAAATATAGCTGCAAGCAGCAATAAGCGGTTTCGAGGGATAAGGCAGAGACAGGAAGAGGCAGGCAGACAGACAGTGAGAGAGAGACAGACAGACAGACAGACAGACAGGCACACAGTGAGAGAGAGACAGACAGGCAGACAGTGAGAGAGAGACAGACAGACAGACAGACAGACAGACAGACAGACAGACAGACAGACAGACAGACAGACAGACAGTGAGAGAGAGACAGAAAGGCAGACAGACAGACAGGCAGACAGTAAGAGAGAGACAGACAGACAGGCAGACAGACAGAAGGACAGACAGACAGTGAGAGAGAGACAGACAGACAGACAGGCAGACACAGACATACAGACAGTGAGAGAGAGAGACAGACAGACAGACAGACAGACAGACAGACAGACAGACAGACAGACAGACAGACAGACAGACAGACAGACAGACAGACAGACAGACAGACAGACAGACAGACAGACAGACAGACAGACAGTGACAGAGTGAGAGAGAGGCAGACAGACAGACAGACAGACAGACAGACAGACAGACAGACAGACAGTGACAGAGTGAGAGAGAGGCAGACAGACAGACAGACAGACAGACAGTGACAGAGTGAGAGAGAGGCAGACAGACAGACAGACAGTGACAGAGTGAGAGAGAGGCAGACAGACAGACAGACAGACAAACAGACAGTGACAGAGTGAGAGAGAGGCAGTGACAGAGTGAGAAGAAGTGAACATGCATTAATTAACCTGCCAGAATTATTTCAGATTTTTAGCTGTAGACTGCCAGAGATTTTTCATTGAAAAAAAAAATTCTCAGGAGCCGAGATACAGATTTTTTAAGTTTTAAGTTAACAATGAAGTGGATAGGAGTTTAAATCTTTGATATATCATATCTCCTTGGTCTTTGGGTCTAAAAATAAGAAAAAAACGCAGATCTGCGTCTTTGGCAGCCAGGCGAGAAATTAAATAGAACGCAGATATGCGTCTTTGGCAGCCAATGTGTTAACAAAGTCATGATTTTTGTTCAGTAAATTATATTTGGACTGGTTAAATTGGGGTTTGAACCAGGGACCTACAGACTTGCGGGTAGACAGTGTAAAGGATAAGGATAATTCCTTTAACAGGTCTGTTCATGAAAGTCCTTGCATAAAACTGCAATATTCATTGGCTCATAAAAGCTTAACGTTTTCACTTATGGAAAATCCGTTTGCTCACGTCTGTCGGTATAGGTCCAAAGTTCATGTGTAAAACGTTTCGTGCAGATTGCTCAAAGATCCCAGAAAGCTATAGATTTTAACTGCTTTTCATATAATTTGAAATGGTGGGAGATCTAAAGGTCAGAGGTCAAAAGTCAGAGTGTGAAAGTTGTTAGGCATGAGGAGACGCATGTGTGTATCGAAGTGTCATGGATGTGGGTCAAACAGGGCATGAGTTGTACCTGTTCAAAGTCAATTGAGTAAAATAGCGCCAAATAGCACGAGTTTCGTTTCTTCGCCGTTTGGCATAGCCCTGTACCATATTGCCGAGTTTCGTAAAAAGTGCCCACGCGGTTAGGCCAGAACTGCCAAAAACGGCGGAAGAAGAATAGTGAAAGCCAAGAGATGCAATAAGGCTTCGAGCCTTATAGGCCTCGAAACCTTAAATGTATATAGCAAAAAAGACACATTTTTATCTTACGAATAAAAATCTTTTGCTTACAAATACAAAACATTTTTTTACGAATACAAATCTTTTTTTTACGAATACAAATCTTTTATTTACGAATACAAATCTTTTTTTTACGAGTACAATTTATTTTTACGAATATAAATATTTTTTTTACAAATACAAAATGTGTTTACAAATACAAAATATTTTTACAAGTACAAAATAATATTGTCACTAAATTGAGCCCATATGTAATGAACAGTCATGGTTTTAATGGTTTATTGAATACATTTTAACTCAACATTTTGAGTTGTCTTTTCCTGTCCAGCTGAGCTGGCCATTCAGCCTGATGAATTCCACCTGTGGAGAATAAATGCAAATAAATGTTGATTGTAGTGTAATGTTGAAGTGCAATACATCTTAGTGCCATATAGATTAAAGGGCAACTTTGCCAATTTTGCACCCAACCCCTATTTTAATGAAGTTGAGGCCATAATAAACATGATGTTGGAGTGTGTTTTGATATTTTGAACATGACCACCATCGTACATAATGTCAGTTATTCCTGTCAGTTCCAGTTAGACTGCCCCCTCCAGCTGATGTCAATCACCTTGTTAAGACTTGTTAGACCTTGTTAATACCTAGTCAGACAGTACCAAATGGCCAGGGAAGAGAGAGGTGTGTGACAGGAGTTTTATTATTAATTATAAATTTGGTTTGAATTTAGAATGTCTTTATGTATTTGTTTTAACCTGTATTAGGTAGTCATTTGTAATGTGTCTGCAAATATTAATGTTGATAGAGTTTACCAGTGTCAACCAGGTATACGCTATTTTAATGATGCCAATAAGTACACGCACGTACACGGAGTGTGTGTGTGTGTGTGTGTGTGTGTGTGTGTGTGTGTGTGTGTGTGTGTGTGTGTGTGTGTGTGCGTGCGTGCGTGCGTGCGTGCGTGCGTGCGTGCGTGCGTGCGTGCGTGCGTGCGTGCGTGCGTGCGTGCGTATTTGTGTGTGTGTGTGTCAGCGTGACGCTGATGGCTTTTGAAACAAGTTTGATCTTTCCCTTTAGATTTTTAGCAGTATTTTGACATTATAGGCTAGCTACCTGTCCATGTTCAGTTGTTGTAGCCAGTTATTCCATGAAGACACACACAACCACAGTAGAGCCCTGCACGGGCCGAATATGTGGGCCGTGGTATTTCAGCCCGGCCCTGGCCCGTAGGTGGCGCAATTTTACAGCCTGAGCCTGTGTCCGAAGCCCGAGACCTCTTTATTTATTTATTTTATTATTAATTCATTATTTTCGAGCGTGAGCAGCCGGCTCTGATAAAAACAAACCCACAAGAAGGCAAGACAGCAGCGTCATGATCCTCACCCAGCCAGCAACAACAACAAAATATAGCTGCAAGCAATAAACGGGTTCGAGGCAAAAAGCGATATGCAACAATAGCACAATAAGACGTACAAACAGAATAGATTGACCTTGAGACAAAGCAGCCCATGCAACTAACAATGAAATGAGCATTCTCAACAGCTGAGCAAAGTGCTGAGGGATTGTGGCTAGCAAGCCAGGGTTAAGAACATTACTCATGGACACTTCAACCCATGGCCATAGACAGGAATCGAATCCTCAACCTTCGGACTCACAGGCTGTCACACTAGTGATTGAGCTAGCTTCATCCAGCCTGACGGTGTCTGTTGAAGATCATAGACTCTTGCCTTCTGCCATGAACCGAGCCCCTGTTTCACTAAAACTAAGATCAGTGGTTCACAAAGCATTTATCAATAGAGAAATGTGATGTCTCCTCTGTACCAAAACTAGTGAAAGTAGCCGATCTACAAGCTCACAAAGCGTTGCTATCCAAAAAGTTGTGAGTTTGAAGATCGGCTATTTTCACAATGAAATAGGGTATACATTGAAAATAACTACTCTCAAAAAGGCATTTCATGTTATCTTATAAAAAATGCATATGCATTAATTAACACTAGTTCATACCCGGTCGACGCATCTGTGGGGGGATATGCGCACATGATCTGGCAACCCGGGAGGCAGTTCGTCCCATAGCTAGCGGGGCCATCCCACAGCTGGGCAGACCCGTAACCATGGCGACATTCTTTTACACAAAAACGCTAATAAACAGCTGAAATTTGGTGAAATCGAAAAACAGGCTTCGCTGTTCCGTGCACATGGTAATGGTCAATGGCTGTGTGCAAATTCAGATCAATTGCTCCAGCCACTGAGGAGAACCGGCAGAACAAATTTTGGTCTCACCACTACAGACAGACAGACGTTTCTCAAATTATAGGAGGATGGTCATGTTTTGTGCAATGCCCCCACCCCCCCTCACCCACTGTAAGATAGAGTTCTACTTTGGTTCACAGAATAATGAACATCACCATGGCACATCTACAAGAATGTGGGGCAACAGAGTTCCGTTCAAGCCATTTATTGTTCCGTTGCACACATGAGCATTTTATGATTGGGCAAGGAGGTGGTGAGGCTTCACGGTCATGGTTTTACACTATGAAAAATAGAAACACATGATTATTATACAATTCAACATTACAATAAATTCGGTCCACATACTTGGTCAGTAAGAAAGGAGCATCCAAAGAAGCTTCTTTTAATGAAGCCAAGCCTCTACAATATCCATGTCCACAGACAGGAATCGAACACTCAACCTTCAAACTCACAGTCTGTCACACTAGTGATTGAGCTATGGCTTCATGGTCTGTTAAAGATCATAGACTCTTGCCTTCTGCCATGAACGGAGCCCCTGTATCACTAACACTAAGATCAGTGGTTCACAAAGCATTTACCAATAGAGAAATGCGATGTCTCCTCGGTACCAAAACTAGTGAAAGTAGCCGATCTACAAGCTCACAAGGCGTTGCTATCCAAAAAGTTGTGAAATTGTAGATCGGCTATTTTCACAATGAAGTACGTCATACATTGAAAATAACTACTCTCAAATAAGCATTCCATGTTATCTTTAACAATTGCACATGTATTAATTGATACAGACATGTAGTGTGCAATGCAATTGAAATGAAGTCTGCATGAGGTGAGACTTCAACCAGCGACCCTGTGGTTGCAAGGCAGATAGATGGTTTAGCAATCAGCCATTGGACCAACAGACCTGACCTGGTTTTAACTGCTTTTCATATAATTCAAAATGGTGGGAGATCTAAAGGTCAGAGGTCAAAATTCAGAGCGTGAAAGTTGTTAGGAATGAGGAGACGCATGTGTGTATCGAAGTTTCATGGCTGTAGGTCAAACATGAGTTGTAGGGCATGAGTTGTACCTGTTCAAAGTCAATTGAGTGCTATAGCGCCACCCTTTGGCCAATAGTTGTGAGTTTCGTGTCTTAGCCGTTTGGCATAGCCCTCTACCATAATGCAGAGTTTCGTAAAAAGTGACCACACGGTTAGGCCAGAACTGCAAAAACGGCGGAAGAAGAAAGCCAAGAGTTTCAAAGAGGTTTCGAGCCTATAGGCTCGAAACCTCAAAAAAGATTATGGCCTACCTTTCTTTGAGGTAAACTATGAAGAATAATATTGCAAAAATAGTTCCAATCCAGTGCGTAACACACAAACAAAAACTCCTCATTTTGAGTCACGAGCGCTGTGAAGAAAAAGTATAGGCTACTGTGTGCGACATGTGTGTGTGTTGTTGTCATGTGACTACTACTAGCAGCGTGCCTGCAGGCTGCTAGTGCTGCTGCTGCACAACCATGAACTATACCGGGGTTTCGCGAGAGGCGGATTATGTTACCAGAGTGAAATTATCTGCGCAAAATGTTCAGTGAGCCCGAGCCCGTCCCTATGCCCGATGTTCAAATACAGAAACGGCCCTAGTCCGGCCCGTTTTGGCGGGCCGGGCCGGGCCGGGCTGCCTGGGATCAACAATGTCACAGTTTGTTTTTGGAGAGACGGGTGTTGAGGTGCTAAGTGTTAACAGTACTGCAATTGTTTCTTTAAGTACCAACAAAGCTGCATGCTAGGCTTCTACAGCGTATATGCAAATTGCGCAGTGTCACAACCCGGCCCGTGGGCCATGACAAATTGAGGAGGACACGATGGCAGTGCTTAAAAGTAACAGTGATTTATTAACAAATGAACTTAAATAAGGCTTTACAAAAGGTATGAGGTGTGTAATTCAGTAATCAGTAGTGTCAGCAATGTATGGATGTGTGTTCAATGTAGTGTGGGGTGTTGTAAATTGTGTGAACTCAGTCATAAGGCAAAGGAACAAAAGGGTGCTGTCATCTGGTGAGGGATTCCTAGAATGGCTGCCACCCACTCTTATATAGGGCTCCAGGGAGCATTAATCAGGTTCTCCCAATGCACCTAATGAGGAACCCCAAGTTGGCCGACGCCTATAGGATATCTGTGAGAGATAGAGACACATAGGGGAGTACACCATACAACCACACAGGCCCTGCTAGCCAGGCCAAGGGGCCGTGACAGCAGGCATTCACAGCCGCACCAATTGATTCGATCTAGCGGGCACGCAGTCTCACAGGCATGCACGTGCACGGCAGTGTATATAAGGCGTGCATGTTGGTCACAAAAGGTGGTCATACGCTGTAGCGGCGCATACTAGACCACTACACCACTGCTGTTTACTTATCTTCTAGTTATTGTGGCAGTGTCATGGTGCCCTTCACTGTGGAGGTGCTGCTAGACAAGGTAACTGACCACTTAGTGCAGTCTTAACAAGGTGATTGACATCAGCTGGAAGGGCCAGTCTGACTTACTTGAACTACAGGACACATGGGCTGTAGTCCATTTTAGTCCAGAAAGAACTAACATTCTGTACGATGATGTCACAGTCGGCAGAATCATGTTCAAAATATCAAAATACTGAAAGAAGACAAAACACACCAACATCATGCTTAGTAAGTTCTCAACTTCATTAGAATAGGATGGGTGCCCTGTAAGTGCAATATACTTAGCCTCGATCTCCAGGCTTTTATTGTTTAGTGTTGCTAAAAAATAAAAGCCTGGCCCAGCGCGTCGGTGTACTCGGTATGAGGAAGTGTTTCACTTCCCAACCAACCAGAGTGCAGTGGGCGTCGCTCGTAATGTTGTGTTAACGGGGTGGGGGTTGACGGACAGATCGGTGAACCAATGGGATCAGCCGCAATCTCTTGCCGGCTCTTTACACCCGCCCCTCTATACACGAAATCAGGAGCGTTGGGGCAGTCTACAATATACTATGAAGTTGATTGTTAAGTTTGATTTAATGCTTAAAGCGATTTACTTTGGTTAGAATAAGTGTTAAATAGGGGGCCACTTTGACACAGGTAATCCATCGTTCTCTGTTCCCGAAAACAACAAAAGTCCACCACACTTTGACTGTACTACGGTATACACCAGTTCAGCTGTTTACAAAAATTAGGGCCATTAATCTTTAATCCAGTGGACTTTTAATCAATTCAATGTGGTTGTTGTTATTATTATTGTTATTGTTATTATTATATATATTTTTTTAATTATTATTATTATTATATTTTGTGTTTCAGCTGGTTGAAGAGAAACTTGTTACATTTGTGAAGGAAGAGCTGAAGAGGTTCCAGAGTGTTCTGATGACCGGTTACCCAGAATGCTTAGAGAGTCAGAGGAAGTTGATAGACAGTGAGGAGGAGCATAGGAGGAGCTTCAGAGAGGGAGCTCTGAAGACCACACTGCACCTGCTGAGGAGTGAGAAACAGGAGGCGCTGGCTGACATCCTGGAGAGCAGTAAGAACCTTTTTATTTACAGCTTTAACATTATGGAGAGGACAAAGTATGGCAATATGATATATTTAAATAACTCTGTGGTAAATACAGAAATTTCTCTAATGAGAGCTCTACCTTTCCTAGAAACAATTCATACAGATTAGGCTACAAAACTACTACCTTGTAACTTGTAATTGCTGAGGGAATTCCTACAAAATGTTATGACACATAGACACAGACACTCGCTGACAGCACAAATGCTATTACCCTGTCATGCATTTATGTGGGCAGTGTAATTAACGTATCAGAAATGTAGTGTTTTTAAGACTTAGTTGGTGTCTTGGTGATCACTCCGGGACATGTCCCTACAGCCGTGTCTGCTTCAAAATCACCTTGGCAAAGTGGGACGGTAAAAATCTGCATGGTGAGCCTTGGGACAGGACTGTGTGCACAACCGGGCAATTAAATATAATTAGCTTTAGTATATAAATAAACATTATACTCACCAGTGAGATTCCTGGCTGCTCGTGCTCACACAACTCAATGAATGCTTCACCGATTACTATTTAAACTAGAAAAAGTGCTCCTCGGAGCACAGGTCTCCGCCAGGTCAGGTATGTTATTGTGGCCTCCTGGTGGCGCTATAATAGGCCAATGTGAAAGGGGTGTCATTTCTTCTTAGGCTTTTCACAGCAATCAGACACTGCATTCATGATTTGAGGCTTTTGTTCCAAAAATGTGTTTTGCTAAGATTAGAACTGCTGGTGGCGCTATAACAGGCCAATGTGAAAAGGGTGCCATTTCTTCCTCGGCCTAGTGGGAATGTGCGTGTGAAATTTCACGGAAATCGCAAGCTGCGTTCATGATTTGAGGCATTTTGTTCAAAACGGACCAATCCTGCAAACTTTGGAAGCCAACCTTAGCCAATGAGGATGGAATATGGCAAATCGGACAGATCCGTGTTGATCACATGACTATAGAGATAATGTGTACCGATTTGCATGACGTTTGGATAAAATCTGTAGGAGTAAATGGGTTTTGCACAAATGGGCCTCCTGGTGGCGCTATAACAGGGCTATGTGAAAAATTTGGCAGAAGTTCTGAATTGGCATCCAGGGAGTGTGTGTGCACAGTTTAGGAGTGAGCGGATCACTGTGCTGTGCCTCCCGGCCCGGCTTTGAGTTGTTCCGCCACTGCATGAATTGTAATTAAATACTGCTAATTATACTAATAATGATAATAAACTTTATTTGTGTCGCACCTTTCATGACATAAAATGCAGCCCAAAGTGCTTTACATAAAAAGATCAACGAAAGAAAAATAACCCAATATTAAACAAGATTAAAAACACAATCAAAAACATGATCAAGAACAAATTAAAAGGAGGCGAGATCAACATTAAAACAATATAATACAATAGCAAGAACAAAACAAAAATAAAATGGAATCAACTAAAAGCAAGAGTAAAAAGGTGGGTCTTGAGCTCGCTTTTAAAGCCATCTATGGTCTGTCCTATATGTAATGGGAGCTTGTTCCAGGCCATTGGCCCATACAAGCTAGTGTTGTTTTCGTCAACGATGACGAAGACGATATGATTTCGTCAACGGCCCTTTTTTTCATGACGAAAACGTAACGTTGACGTGCTGAACATAGCTCTTTGATGACTAAAATATGACGAGACGAATGTGTGTTTTCGTCGACGAGACGATGGCGAGACGAAATTTGTATTGGGTGGGACGTTCAAAATGCATGAAGAGATCAAAATATTATAGCGATATTATTTCAATATTTCAATTTTATTTTAAAATACAAAAAAGGTCCTTGCGGTCTTGTTTCCATTGAGATCCTGTGAGTGCACAGTCTATGATTTGCAGTTCTATTCCTTCATTTATACTTCTGTAGTACGACGGTTTCGTTCGCCAAAAATAGCAGATCTACAAGCTAACAACGCGTCTCGACCGCACGTCCGGACCGCATTGATTGCTTGAAGATCTGTTGTGTTCATCACACACGCTCCCAAAGTCCCCGCCCCCTTTCTTCTTGGCAGCGAGGCGATCGCAGCTCTTGTCTTGTCAGTCTGCAGTGCTCTGCACAACAGCAGTAATGGACGGAGAGTCAGGCTCTTTGGATATTCCAAAACCGACACGGTGCAAAGTGCAAACTAAAGTTAATTGCAAAGTTTGCAATGTTCGAACGTCACTCGATATAACTTTTAACCAAACGCGGGTGAAACAGCGAAGGTGTCCCGTCCCCGCATAGAGAGTGCACGCACGCACATGGACGGACTTCGCGTATCGATTAAAACAACAATTCGTACCTCGCTTACAAAAGCTTATCAACACCATGAATTAACATAGGAATGACCGACCTGGCTGGATGCATATGCATATCAATGATCCATTGTGTGACCTGCTAGTCTACTGTTAGTAGGTAGGTAGGTGTAATAATACTAGGCTACTGTCAGCAGTGGTGGAAAAAGTACTTGAATAAAAGTATCAGTACTGCAATGCAGAAATACTCACAAGCTCACAACGGGTCGCAAAGCCACGCGTTGTGAGCTTGTAGATCGGCTATTTTCAAATAGCTGAAGTATGGATAAAGTGGTTAATGCGTGTTTTGTAATAATACAAATCTACAAAGTAACTAAATTGTAGTGGAGTAAAAGAACAATATTTGCCTCTGAGATGTAGTGGAGTAGAAGTAAAAGTACTGAAAATTTAAGATAATCCAGTAAAGTGAAAATTCCTCAAATTTGTACTTAGTTACATTCCACCACTGACTGTCAGATGTTCTGTCTGAAGCAGTCTGTTACACTACTAACTCACCATAAGCAGCCTACACTGAATGTCACATGATGCAACAGCTGGATAAAAAGGAATATATATCTATCTATCAGCAGCATAAAAACTAATATTATCTATCTATCTATTAGCAGCATAAAAAAAATATATTATATAAACATCTATCTATCTATCAGCAGCATAAAAACGAATATTATATCTATATATCTATCTATCTATCAGCAGCATAAAAACTAATATTATATCTATATCTATCAGCAGCATAAAAACTAATATTATATCTATATCTATCTATCTATCAGCAGCATAAAAACTAATATTATATCTATATCTATCTATCTATCAACAGCATAAAAACTAATATTATATCCATCTATCTATCTATCTGTATGTAGCCTGTCTGTCTGTGAACACATTAATTAATAAGATATGATGATTCATTATATTATATAATATAATGATTATACGTGCCCCATGATCATATCTTATAAAATGTTATAATCATATAATATAAGTAATCATCATATATGTTATTAATAATCATACAATAATAATAATCCTAAAAACGAACATATGAAATATCGTGATAGTATATTTTTCAATGTCGAACACCCCTACTACGGAGTACGGACCCCTATTTTATGGCATTTCTATCTCTGGGACTGGGACCCCAATTCATATTGTAAAATCAATGTTCATTTAACTCTGAGAGTGTAGCCTACAAATGGAACCAAATGAACCCGTTAGGGTCCATTTGGTTCCATTTGTACACTCTCAGAGTTACAGACCCATAAGGGTCCATTTGGTTCCTAACTATCCATCATTTAGCTGGGGACCCCCTGGAACTCCCTCAAGGACCCCTGGGGGTCCCCGGACCCCACTTTGAGAACCAATGGTTAACTTGGATTGTTTAGCCTTGTATCAAGCCTATGGATTGTTATGAGTAAAACATGCAGGCTTTTTTGGCTGGACAGGGGCAAGTGAAAGCAAGTGAAAAAGGGGGTACGTCAGTGAAGTAGGGGTTCAATGGTTGTTTGCATCATGCCTATGACTGTGACGTGACGAGTACATCCTTGGAACTCAACAGTACAGTAACTTAATATACCTAGTTCTTACATACACTATGTACAGTACAGTATATGTACATTCTAATTTTTCCATTGCTTAGAAAGAGGGTACCATGTGGTTATTAAGCTTTTAAGACGTTTTTCTTTTAACTGCATGAGTTTAAGTGCCAGTTTAGTGCTACCATAATGTACACAACTGTCAAAAATACAAAATTTTTAGTAGGAATACATTTGCCTCCTGTGTGAATTGTGCATATGAATAGGATGGGGCAGGTGTAAGCTACTGTATTTTAACATCAGTCATAATGGTGGTACTTGGAGAGACAAATATTTTTTGGCTGGTACTGGTAAAAAAAAAAGGTTGATAATGAGAACCTGATCTAGGCTATTCTATTTTCCGAACATGCAGTATTTTGTGTGTATTACAGTATGTGTTGTAACACACGTTGTATACTATTGTGTTATCCCCTAAAAATTGGATATATTTTATGATAATACTGTTAGCAGTCATATCTTAAATACAATATGTATATTGACCTAATTAAATTAGTTTAAATACATTATTTTATTTTATTTGTTTGAATAAAACCAATGACTAAAACTAGACTAAAACCATTTGAGTTTTCGTTGACTAAAACTAGACTAAAACCATTTTGAGTTTTCGTCGACTAAAACTAGACTAAAACCATTTTGAGTTTTCGTCGACTAAAACTAGACTAAAACCATTTTGAGTTTTCGTCGACTAAAACTAGACTCAAACCTTTTTGAGTTTTCGTCGACTAAAACTAGACTAAAACTATCAAGGATAGAAATGACTAAAATGTGACTAAAACTAACAAGCATTTCGTCCAAAAAACTAATAGTTGGGTCATCTGTGGCACTTCCGTGACCGTGGAGAGCGAAGGTCCGTTTCTCAATGGATTTGTCATCTAGGAGGGTTATTAAACAAATTTAGCCGGGGTGTCTTTTTTAAAACGGCGGGGAAATTTTGTGAGAGACCAAAATCCAAAATGGCTGCCGTGAAAATGAACTTTTTAATGGTTTGACCTGCAATGATGCACAATACATGGTTTCTGAGCTTATTTTGGTCAAGGAATACATATATGGTGTTTATATAATGATTTGACCTATTGTCGACCTTCAAATGCAAGATGGCTGCCAATTATGAGCTCCAAAAGGGCTTATTTTTCAAAATCGTCACAGAGCCTTCATATTAGGCTCAAATGAAAGCTCTGCTCATGATGAGTTGAGTTATCCATCTGTGAAAGTCGGAGATCACCCTTGTTTGCTTCAGCAGGGTGAGTTATTGGTCCCAGATGCAGTTTTCACAAGGTTGTCTGACTGTGCTTTGTCTGACCTCTCACCCTAGACCTGTCCGGTTTGGTAAAACCTGCTAGGAGTTTCCTCCTACTGGCGTAGCTCGCAGGGTTCACTGAGGTACTCAAGCTCCCTTACCACGACAAGGTGAACAGTCAAAAGGGAGTATTTTATTTATTGATGTATTTATTTTCTTTTCTCAGAAATACTAAAAGATAATAAATGAGTCAAATGAAAATAAAGCGATGGGGAAACGAAAAACATGACTGGTACCGTACATTAGCATAACTATGGTGCTTCAACAAATAGCATTCCAAAATAATAACTGATCAACGGGCAGATTTGGAGGCAACAGCGTCTCCCTCTGGCTGACACAGCAACCATGTAAAGTCAAACTGAAAATATAATTGTTAGAATAAAACACACTAATGTTCACATCACAATATTATAGAAATAAAGGAAATAAGGGTGGAGAGAAAAGGCTGGTAGAAAACACAAAATACAGAGTAGGGATGGATATAAAGTAAGCTAAGCAGACGATATAACGTAACAACTTGTTGTTGATGGTTGATGAGAACCGGAGACAGAATCACTATTCTTCATCAGAATCTGTTGATTCTCCAAACTGACTCCATTCGTCATCACTGCTACTCTCATCTGAGCAGTCATGAGATGTGAGCTGCTGGGGCAAGGGGGGGAGGGTATGGCGCACTGGCCGGCACTTCCCATTCACTAGTTTCCAGCCGTAACCAATGGGGGAAGGATGTTCTTGAAGGTTGTAATGGAGCTAGCAATATGTAATGTAGTTTGTCCTTTCCACATGAAGATCCAAGGTGTCCTCATCAGGTGGGAGACGAATCGTACACTTCTTCTTCAATTTGTGCCACTTGGAAGCTCTGGCCTGGCCACACGTAACATCTGCACTCTCTGCGTAAACAATTGAGAGGACAAATGCATTCATATCTGCTCTCACTTCATCTTTCAACTCCAGACTCCCACCCACTCGTCCCAGGAGCTCTCTTGCCTCAGGAACTACCATCACCTTCTTCAACACCTTCTTCTTTCCATGCCCAATGAAGCCTGAGGTGTGGTCACTGCCAGTGATCACATGGAGAGGTATGATGATGTCTGCAACCTCTTCAGAGAGCATGGCACGGCAGTTGATAAGGCGGAGAGCAGCATTGTATCTGCCTCTGGATGTTTGAAGACATAGTCTCCTTTAGCCACGCCAGTGCTGAGGATGGTTGACACTTCTCCCTCACAGTATATGATATCATCCTGCACTTGACCAACTTGTGTTTTCAGCTCTTCTTTCACAAGTTTCTGCAGTCTGACCTTGTTTCCTGAGTTGACCATGAGTTCACTGAATTCAGCAGCACCTGGGAACCTGTCTTGGGGTTTCTGGAAGATATTTGGGACCTGTTGATGTTTTGCTGCCCGACGATCATGCTCATCATCCTTGATGCTGAAGGGAAGGTCATACTTGTCGTTGATGAGAATGATGAGGTAAGCATTGGCATGGCGTGAGAAGATAATTGCGCAGATTTTATGCAGGTAGTCAATCCAACAGTACTCTGAACCATCCCGCTTCCTAGCCTCTCTGTCCTCAGGTGTGGGGGTGGCAAGCCGCCATATCATACCCATGTCTACAAGGCTCACAAGGTTCTGTGGTTTCTCAGGAACTGGTTCTAGGGTGAAAACCTCTAACATCTTGCTCTTCACAGTCTTGCGCATTGACCCATCCACATTGAAGAGTGAAAGGCACTCCTCTGTCACTCTTCTCTCAAGGGCTGATTCAAGTTGTATCATACCAGATCCCTCTGCTAGGTCCACCAGGGCCACAAGTCCTGATCTCTCCATATGGGCCACCTGCATAAGAGCACCAGAAGGTGTGCAGATCTTTTCACTTGCAAAATTCAGTCTCTTATTCCTGTGGATGGTTGCAGTAAGAGGCTTGATCTTGGTGAACACCCGCTCTTGCAGAAAAGTCTCGACCTGCGCTTGGCCATCTGGAATTGCAGTCATAAGGTCATGCAGTAACTCTGGTGAGGCAACCAGGCCAGACTGTAGTGACCTCAGTGTAGCTGAGATGTCAAATGGGTCAGCTTCAAAATCCCTCATGCATGCCTGCAGGTCCTGAACTGCTTGCTCATCCTTCTTCATCCTCGCTGGCTGGCATTCGACATGCTTCCTGTGACGACGCTGGCACTGGAGGCCCCGCTTCACAGTAGACTTCACCCTTGCAACGTTGTTTGCGTTCCTTGTTGTCGAGAACAGTTGTTTCTCATTCTGTAAAAGCTGAGTCCATCCTTGCTTTAGCTTTGAGTTCAGATTCATAGTTGTTTCTATCCATAGATCGAGGGGCTGGCAGGAGTAGGGTAGCCCTGTCATCGACTGGGTAAAGTGATCGTTGAAGAACTCCATTTGCTCATCTGACAGTGAAGAGAGCATTGCCCAGTAGTCTGGCAACCACCTCCCATAGTCATGGTTGTCGTATGCCATCAGTCATATTCTCAGTAGCCTACCCTATTTAATGGGAATCCGCAAATCAGCAACTGCTGTTTACACACAAACATTGACTTTATTGACCTCAGAGATTACTTCTGTGTACTTATACTGTATATTATTCAACTCATCATGAGCAGAGCTATCATTTGAGCCTAATATGAAGGCGCTGTGACGATCTTGAAAAAAACTCCCTTTTGGAGCTCATAATTGGCAGCCATCTTGCACTTTTGAAGGTCGACAATAGGTCAAATCATTATATAAACACCATATATGTATTCCTTGACCTAAATAAGCTCTGAAACCATGTATTGTGCATCATTGTAGGTCAAACCATTAAAATGTTCATTTTCACGGCAGCCATTTTGGATTTTGTTCTCTCACAAATTTTCCCCACCGTTTTAAAAAAGACACCCCGGCTAAATTTGTTTAATAACCCTCCTAGATGACAAATCCATTGAGAAACGGACCTTCGCTCTCCACGGTCACGGAAGTGCCACAGATGACCCAACTATAAGACTAAGACTAAATCTAAAATGCCTGCCAAAACCAACACTGATACAAGCAGAAAGCTGCTTCGCCATGTTTTTCAGAATTCATGTTTGGCACCTCGAGGAGGCCAGCACTAGATTAACTATTTGGTCTGCATTTGCCATTGTCCCACCATACATCTACCGAAACAGGAAGGAATTGGTAAAGTAGTAAAGCCATCTTCTTCCTTGATTTGAATGGTTGCCTGGGCCAAGTGTGACATTGACGAGCAGTTAGATACCCCACCTTGTGCTGAAAAGTTTAGAGTAAAGAAATGCTGTGCATAACGCTCCATGCAAGAGAGAAGTAGCACAAGGCACGCCTTACCATAGGAAAATAATGATTTTGTTGATGCCCCCCTAATGCATGCTTTAACCTCACTAGAGGCAGGGTTAAAGATGGTTGTCTGTCCAATACTTTATTCCTAAATAACTAAATATATCTAATAATATCTAAAACAGTACTGGCTGGATTGCCATGGGATTGTCTGTGAACCTTCAGGAACTACAGAGGATGGCTCCTACTGATAACTGATAACTTGAATTATATGGCCTTTCATATAGCGGCGTCATAAGGACAAAAGGTCCACTTGCACTCAAACTCCTACACAACATATCTCTACCATTACTTTAACCCTTCCATTGTGTTAGGGTCTTTTATGACCCGTTTTCAAGTTTGAATAGGTAAAAAGTACCCTTTACATTTCCTTATTGGAACGAGGCTTCATGATATCCTCATAAATAGCCATTTTAATGCAACAAAATTATTTATCATCATTTTAATTAATTCTGATGGTCTCAAAAAAAAAAAAAAGTGACACTTATGGTGTTAGGGTCCGAAATGACCCGGCAAAGAAGTGTGGCTCAATTCCCCCCCAAATTGTCAATATTCAATGTTTACATTGAGAGTGAGAGAGACTTGTCCTCAATTAGCATTTGCTATCAGGAGTAAAATAAAGTTTGAGTTTATGAAAAATAAATGACTTTTTACCTTCTATGGTATTCGGGTCATTTCGGACCCTAACACCACTAGTGTCACAATTTTTTATAATTTTTAACATGTTTTTAAAGTTAAAAAACGAAAACAAGTATTTTTTTTTTTTTTTTTTTTTGGAAGTGTGTTCTAATTATTATTCTTAATTATTCTATTATAGCTAGATAACATCATTATCCATTGCCTTCATTATAGGAAATTTAATGAGTGAATTTTAACATTTTTATAATAGAAAACGAGATATATTGAAAGATGAAACCCTAGCCCTAACCCAACATAATATTTTAAAACACATGGATATGAATGCATTACAAGTCAGCTATGAGGTGGGAGATTTTTTTTAATATGAAAATACGTATTTTTTGAGTATTTTGGGCTGATTTAAATCACGGGTCAAATTTGACCCGCTAACACCACAAGTGGATGCAGTTTTCTAACACAATGCAAGGGTTAACACATTGACTGCCAGAGTTTATTCATAATGTACTCACCCCTGTGCCAGCAATTTGCGTGTTTTTTAATTTTTTTGTTTTGTAATTTTTCATTCAAATACATTCTCTGATTGTGTTGTCAAGCACCTACGATTGTTCCACCAGTAGAGAGCAGCACATCCAAACATTGATCACCTCGCTCACCCCCTCCCAAACAGGCCCACGTCATATCCGGTAATTCAAAGGATGTGACGTTTTCGACAATTCCCGTTCCGCTGATCAGCCTGAAAACGACGTGATACACTACGACGATCACTGTTAGTCACCCGGACCAAAGAAAATAGAAGTTGAGCTGTCCGTTTGTCTTTTATACCGTGTGAAAAACAGTGTTTTTCCTTATTCTGGCCGAAAATCACCGGAGAAAAACAGCGTGACCCGGAAATGTTTTTTTTTTTTTACATCCGGCTCCGGGTGAGTGTGACGTAAGTGGAAAACGAAAGTGTTGATGAGAAATAAACAAAGCCGTGCGATCACAGATTAAACAATGAAAATTCAAAAGAACGTGTCAACTCGTTCTTAGGAATCCTGGCACTCAAGCGATGGATTTGAAAGAACGTGTAGACGGGATCTTGGCACTGTATGTGTTAAGAAGTGGTGCCATGGTTTTGCACTTTGTTTTTCATGTGTCTATGAGGTTGACAGAACTTCATTAAGCCCCCTGGTGGTGTTTTTATGGTGTTTTATGTCTTCTCTGACTATTTTGAGTTTCTACCTGGAGGCTGAAACCTTGAGGGTCAAACGTGCCAATAGAAAAACAGCCCTTTAGTGACATAGTAAAATTATACCCTCCCCCTCATTATCATAACACAACAGGTGTGGGCATGAGGAGGAGGAGGGACTAGGACAGGTGGGTGGTGCTAAGGTGGTGGAGGAGGTGCTAAGGTGAGAACCAGGTATACTTAATGAACTGGAGGCGTGTCCACATAAAAACATAACTTTAACAATTTATGTACACTTTTTTGAAAAAATCTTCCTCCTAGTATAACCATAATACCTGATGATTATGTTTTAGTGGGGGGGGGAATCACTGAAAATCACGGCACCCCGTCTTTTATATTTTGCATTGCAATTTGCTATGGGCCTTCATTCTGCCGAGATGATTGATTTTGGTGATCCAATAGTCTTTCTTCCAGCACCACCATTAGAACAAAATGTGCACATGCACACAAGATTTATCAAGATCTAATGTCACAAAACTAGCCAAGTACATTCATGTTAGACAGAAGATGGACAGTGTTCTTGGTTCTAGTGACAAATTACGTCAAAATGTTCCTTTGCGCACACAATATTTCAAAATCTAATTGAAATCGAATGCAATCAACAAGAATGATGTCATCCTGCAACATAATGACCCAGCACAACAAAAAGATGGCTATCATGTTTACACAACCTCTCATTTGAGGACCACAGTGACCAAGCACAGCAAAACTCTGACAATAACACATACATCAGGTCAGGTTATTTTTTTCTTTCCTGCATTATTTTATCTGGGAGAGTCACTGTTTTCTTAAATCACATCAGCTGATCATGTAAAGTTAGTCTTTCATACGATTGTGCAGTAATGTAACAAGATCAATACCTTGCTTCTTACGTCATGTCAAGTCAAAAATGCTACATTTCTCAATTACCATCTGGTTGATGTGTTTGGTCTCATTTACATTAAAGTTGCTGTAGACAATATTCAGTGCCCAAAATTGCGGCACTATACTTCACATCACAACCCATCAAGATTTCCTTATTTCCCTGAGTTATGTCTGTGAGGCAGCACTCATGCCGTTTCCACCATTGTAACACAGTGCCTGCCTCCCAATTGTCTGTTTAGGGAAAACACCTACCTTACCCAACGAAAACAGAAACAACACAAATAAGGTCAAACTAAATTACTCAAATGATTATTACACATTCATAATATTATTTTAGGAATGCTTATATTCTGCATCTTTTACATGAAAAATTATCGAAATCATCTTTAGCATCTCATTTAGCGGCCGTAGCTTAGTGGGTAGAGGGGCTGCCTGGGTAACAGAAGGCATCAGGTTTGATTTCCAGCCCTGGCAATTTATTGAGGTGTCCTTGAGCAAGACACTTAACCCCTAACTGTTTCCCCCTCCGCCCCATGTCTGACAAATAAAACAGACTTTCCCCTGTGGGAACAACATAGGTCTAAGCTAATGCTAAGTATTATTATTATAGGTGTTTTCCTTTTTTTTTCTTTTTTTTTAGAAACCCTTGCTGCTGTCAGTCAACGACAACTCAAGTCTAATCTCAGGAAGAAGTGTGAGTGTTTATCTGAGTGGATTGCAAAAGAGGGAAAGCAAAAAACACCTCTGAATCAGATCTTCACAGAGCTCTACATCACAGAGGGAGGGAGTGGAGAGGTCAATAAAGAACATGAGGTCAGGCAGATTGAAACAGCATCCAATAAACCAGCTAGACCAGAAACTACAATAAAATCTGAAGATATCTTTAAACCTTTACCTGGTACACATGAACCTGTCAGAACAGTAATGACGAAGGGAGTGGCTGGCATTGGTAAAACAGTCCTAACTCAGAAGTGCGCTCTGGACTGGGCAGAAGACAAAGCCAATCAGAACATCACCTTCATGTTTCTATTAGCTTTCCGAGAGCTGAATTTGGTGAAGAAGAATTACAGCTTGGTGGGACTTCTTCAACATTTTTTTGGTGGAAACAAGGAAGCAGACATCTCCAGCTTAAAGGGGTCCCAAGTTGCGTTCATCTTGGATGGATTAGATGAGTTTCGGATTCCTCTAGACTTCAAGAACAATGAAATCTTGACTGATGTCACAAAACCAACTTCAGTGGACGTGCTGCTGACAAATCTCATCAAAGGGAACCTGCTTCCCTCTGCTCACATCTGGATAACCTCACGACCTGCAGCAGCCGATCAGATCCCTTCTGATTATGTTGACAGGGTGACAGAGGTGAGAGGGTTCACTGATCCCCAGAAGGAGGAGTACTTCATGAAGAGATTCAATGATGAGAACCAGGCCATGGCATTCATCTCACACATCAAGACATCACGGAGCCTCCACATCATGTGTCACATTCCAGTGTTCTGTTGGATCACTGCTGCAGTTCTGGAGGACATTTTGAGAACAGAGGAGAAAGGACTGCTGCCAAAGACCCTGACTGCGATGTACCTCCACTTCATGGTGGTTCAGTCCAAACAGAAGAATGTCAAGTATCATGGTGGTGCTCAGGCAAATTCTGATGGGAATAGTGAGGCCATTCTGTCTTTGGGGAAATTGGCTTTTGAACAGCTGGAGAAAGGTAACTTGATCTTCTATGAAGCAGACCTGAAAGAGTGTGGCATTGATATCAGAGATGCCTCAGTGTACTCAGGAGTGTTCACTCAAGTCTTTAAAGAGGAGTGTAGGTTGTACGAAGACAAGGTGTTCTGCTTTGTTCATCTGAGCGTTCAGGAATTTCTCGCTGCTCTTTATGTCTTTCACTCCTTCGTCAACGCTGGTGTCAACGTACTGTCAGAACAACAAAAAACCTCCAAGTGGTCCAAGCTGTTTGGAGACAAACCTAAGTTAGATGACTTATACCAGAGTGCTGTAGACAAGGCCTTACAAAGTCCAAATGGACACCTGGACTTGTTCCTCCGTTTCCTGCTGGGCCTCTCAGTGGACACCAACCAGACACTCCTGCGAAGACTGCTGAAACAGACAGGAAATACGTTCCCAACCAATCATAAAACAGTCAACTACATCAAGGAGAAGATCAGAGACAATCCCTCTCCAGAGAAAAGCATCAATCTGTTCCACTGTCTGAATGAGCTGAATGATCATTCTTTAGAGGAGGACATCCAACAGTACCTGACGTCAGGAAGTCTCTCCACAGACAAGCTCTCTCCTACTCAGTGGTCAGCTCTGGTCTTCATGTTGCTGTCTTCAGAAGAGGAGCTGGACATTTTTTACCTGAAGAAATACTGTGCTTCAGAGGAGGCTCTTCTGAGGCTGCTACCAGTGCTCAAGAACTCAAAGAGAGCTATGTAGGTGCACTGATAACATGACACATTTAATATGTGATGTGATGTTTATTTTACGGAAAATAATATACAAAACATATTATCACTAATACTTCTTTAGGCTGAGTGGCTGTAACCTTTCAGAGGGATGCTGTAAGGAATTGTCATCCGTTCTCAGCTCCAACAGTAGTCTCAGAGAGTTGGACCTATGTAACAATGCCATACACGATTCAGGAGTAGATCTTCTCTCTGCTGGACTGGGAAGTCCAGACTGTACACTGGAAACCCTGAGGTAAGTATTCCTGAAACTGTTATGAACAGGTGACAATTTATAAGTAAGCATGTGAAGTTTATTCTGAGAAGTAGACTTTTTGTTTTAACAAATACAATAACTTTCTATATTCAATGCAAGAAAATGTGTGAAACTTTTCACTGTGCATGTGTGGGTGTGTGTGTTTGTTTGTTTGTTTGTTTGTTTGTTTGCGTGCGTGCGTGCGTGCGTGCGTGCGTGCGTGCGTGCGTGCGTGTGTACGCGTGTTTAGGTTGTCGGGGTGTCTACTCACAGAGAAAGGCCTTTCTTCTCTGGTCTCAGCTCTGAAGTCTAACCCCTCCCATTTAAGAGAGTTGGACCTATGTTACAATGACATAGGAGATTCAGGAATAGACATTGTCTCTGCTGGATTGGGGAGTCCAGACTGTACACTGGAAACTCTGAGGTAAGTATTCCTGACACTGTGTTGAACAGGTGAATATTTAAAATAAGCATGTGAAGTTTATATTCTGAGAATAAGATAGAAACATTTTAACAGACAATATAACTTTCTATATTTAATGCAAGACAATTTGCAAAACTTTTCACTCTGCATGTGTGTTTGTGTGTGTGTGTGTGTGTGTGTGTGTGTGTGTGTGTGTGTGTGTGTGTGTGTGTGTGTGTGTGTGTGTGTGTGTGTGTGTGTGTGTGTGTGTGTGTGTGTGTGTGTGTGTGTGTGTGTGTGTGCTTGTGTTCTTGTGTGTGTGCATTTGTGCGCATGTTTGTAGGTTGTCAGGGTGTCTGGTCACAGAGAAAGGCTTTTCTTCTCTGGCCTCAGCTCTGAAGTCAAACCCCTCCCACTTGAGAGTGTTGGACATGAGCTTTAATCATCCAGGAGACGTAGGCGTAGCCCAGATGTCTGCTGTTATGAAGGATCCACACAGTAGACTGGACACTCTTAGGTATTAGAGACTTGATCTGTGTGTGAATGTCCCCATCTCTTTGTGAAAAAACATTATCAAGATATGTTTGTCTCTCATGCTTATTATTTTCAATATAACTTATGATGAGATATTTTTCCGTGGGAGAATGTTTACACCACTGAACTTATACAGCTGTGAGTTAATGAATGACTATAAAAGAACATCACAGCCACAGTGTTTTTTGTTTAAAAAAATCCCACAGTTGTGGTAGATCCATTCTTAATAAAATAATTAAATGCCTTCACATGGAATAAGTTCCCACTTAGAAATACAGCACAGTTCTTACAAAGCAGCGCAACATAGAATATTGTGTAAAAGTGTACGCAATACATTTGATTAAAACTAGATGCATTAAAATGGATTTAAAAGAAGACAGATTTAGTTCTCCTCATTTCTATGGACAGATTGAGCTATAATGGAGAGCACATTTTTGGAACGCAAGTTATTTCCATTTGTGTTCAACAAGTACAGTAGGTTTCCTACCTAACCACATGACCTATTTTTTAAAACTTTTTTTTTACTTTATTTGTTTATTTGGACAGGACAGAGCATATTAATGGACGTCACATGGACGTAAATACACCGGATTTAGCAAAGATGCTAATTTTCATCCGCAGTCCTCATACAAAACATAAAATCAGAAAACAGACAGACAAACGGTGGAATACCTAGGTGGAATTACATAGGGAACACAGCGTAAAAATAAACCTAAAACATGATCACAAATGGTTGCAGCTTTGGTTTTCAAGCAACTATCTTTTCAGATTGAATTTAAAAGATGGAAATGTAGCACAATCCCTTATACGCAGAGGAAGGCTTCAATAGAAGAGTAAGGAGACCACCTCCAACCACCACAGTGTTAGTTATATTGAATTATTATTATTATTAGTAATAATTATTATTAATATACTCTACCATGCACAGGGATGCATTGGTCCTGGGATGCGGTAACACACCGTGAGCAGGAGCACGCACACGCGTCGATTTAAAACAACCCTTAATTCACGCCTCAACAAAGTTTACACAGGCTCCCGACTGCCGGGTGTTACACCAGCATGAATTAACATAGCGACAGTGCGTGTGACGTCTTTAAAATAGCCACTGACAAAATCACCAATACAACACTGACCATACAGATTGGTCAATATATCATTTTGTTCACGAACATAAGTTGCGGATAGACGTTTTAAGGGATGGATGAGTATGGCTAGTGTACATCAAATATGAAGCCTACTCCACAAAACCAGGAAGTAAGCAAACCATACAACCACACAACTCATTGAGCCACACATTTAGCAACCTTTTAATACAGTGGGCCTATTCAAATCACATCATGTCAGTACACTGAACATTAGACAATATGAGCTGTCACCCATGGCCTTGATGTCACTTTGTCCCAATGTGATCTACTAGGTTTAGATTAGGGAATCATTTTGTCACTCATACTGTAATACTGTACTGTATTGTTTAATTGTGTAAATGCATTGAAATGCATTGTTTCTATTAGAATGTGCAAGTCTGACTTTGTCATTCCTCCACCCCCAGTGTCGACCATGGTGGAGAATGCAGGCTGAAACCAGGCGTGAGAAAGTGTAAGTGCCTATTATTTTGTATTCATGAAATCAAAGCAGCACACATCCAGCTATTTAGATGAACAGCTCACACACAAAACAACATGTGACATTCACTCATTCACATCCTACTCTGAATGAAGATGATAACCATAATGTGTAGGCTCATACAGTTAATGCTATAGAGGCCCCTCAACATTTGATTCCAATTTGGGGTTGTTGAATGTTGTGTTCATGATATTTAGTGTTTCTTGTTTGTTTATAGTTTTTTACCTTAACAAAAAAAAGCCACATATGTAATTAAAAGCCAGTTACAGGCAAACCGAGTGGAATATCATTCATTGTACACATTGTTACATTGTACCTAATTTAGTATAGATTGGTAAAGGGGGTTGGGGTCATGTTTCTGCAACATTTGTCACATGTATGGCGCCCTCTATGGGTCTAAGTGAAATAGCTTTTTTTGTTGCACTGTGTAGAGGCCCCTCAATATGTGATTCACATGTGAAGTTGATCAGACGATGCATTCATGTAAAATAGGCCTTTCCCGTAAACTTGGAAGCCAAATATAGTCTATTGGTGTGTAATATTAGAAATCAATGTGATTCTTGCTTATCACATGCTCCAGCCTATATAGATAATACGTTGTGATTTTTGCTCAGTTCTGAACAAAACCTGTAGGAGTAGTAGCAAAAAGTTTAAATAAATGGTGTAAGATGTAGACAGGTGAAAGGTCAGGCAAAAATGTAAGGTGGGGGCAGGGCCATCCGCTCTCTACATATATTATAACTCTATGAGTTACGCTAGTGACGTGAGATCTATGTTTGAGTCTTTGGTCTGAATGGTTGTGGCTTTGCAGGAACTAGCAGTGATTGACGCTTCAGTGAGCTCCATGCCCATGCCTGTCTGCTCGTGCACTACGCAGTGCATGTTCAAGTTTTACACACTTGGCTCATGTTT
Organism: Gymnoscopelus braueri; assembly: GCF_963280865.1. Classification (NCBI taxonomy): domain Eukaryota; kingdom Metazoa; phylum Chordata; class Actinopteri; order Myctophiformes; family Myctophidae; genus Gymnoscopelus; species Gymnoscopelus braueri. The sequence continues at coordinate 486,461 of NW_027660989.1, read as the reverse complement.
ATACATGTCCCGACTGCCTTCTCATTTGAACACTGGAAAATGACCAGGGAATCAGGTCTGGACATTGTCCGGTTTTGGCCTTTAATACATTTAGCATGCAACAGGAAAATATCATTTTCAGATGCTTTCACACATGAAGGTAATAGTCTGATTTGATCAGGTGAGGGGCGGGGTCTGGGTAGTAGACGCATACATTAGCTACTCCCACTTAAATATAACGAGGGAGATGCAAGGATTTGACTTCCTTCCACAGAACATGACAGATACATTGAATTGCTTGACATGTGGTCTCCCGTTGATGCACCCATACAAAATATAAACGAAACATCTTTACTACCATAGTAGACCTAATGTAGACAACGAGCTACAACCTTCTTTTCATCAAAACGAGCCGTCCTCCGAGCTGGAAAAATAACCTTGGTCTCTATGTACAGATGAGTTACAGTACTAAAGAAACGTTTTATGTTTTGTTTTGCTTATGAGCCATTTAATGGAAGTTCGATTGGTAAATATTTCCAACTCAAACGCTAATAAAAAGCAGAATGAAACTTGATTTTAGTTAACTACTGTATCTCTCTCCAACACCTCATAGACCAATTATTTGTTTACCAACATTGAGACTGGACGCACAGGTGATTGTTTCATGTAATCAATTCCCAACATATTGTTTTGGGGTGCGCTGGTTTCAGTACATTCAACCTCCTCTTGTGTGTTGGCTAGTGAGGCGCGTCCTAGCGAGACCTGACATAATGGGTTTCATTTGGTGTCGGGCCTGCGCGCGCATACTGGTTCTTATCAGTGTGACGTTGTCTGTTAAGGGGTCTATAAGGAGGGGAAGCTCAACTCGTTGATAATAGAAGTGCCATTGACACGTCCACTCGCTTAATGTAAATTCCCGACATTCATCGCATCATTTTTGAGACGTTGCATGTCCGATTCTACTGAGCTGGAATGTTGTGTTTATACATACAGCCCCTCCGTTTAAAGTCTGGAAAACTTCAGTAATACAGTGTATGGAATACAGTGTATGGAAGTGACTTGAAAGTGATAGTTACACTGACACACAACCCTTTTTCAATGTTTCAGCAGAAAAAAGTATGTCAAATTTAGAAAAACTTAAAATGTGACTTTGGTGCTGTATGTATATTTTGATGCCAATACTTTTGTACTTTTACTCAAGTATATCCTTTAATGTAGACCTTTTGCTTGGAATAGAGTATTTTCTTATCTTGCAGTAGCTTTTTGCTACTTTTACTTAAGTAAAACTGGTAAATGGTCCGGCCGGCCTGGGAATCAAACCAGAGATTTGCTGTCAGGCATTAGAGCCACAGGCATTAGGTACACGTCCTACCCAAATTATTTATATTTCTTAGTTGTTTTTTTTGTTTGTTTTTTTGGGCTATTTGGGTATTAAAAGCCATTTAGACCGGGGAAAGAATCTTTTTATTATTTATTTCTTTGACTATTCAAAAATAGCAGATCTACAAGCTTGAAGCGCGGCACTCGGTACAGCACTCGTGAAAATGTGTGCAAATCTTTGAATATATCTTTTTTAAAGCAAACATTTTTAACTCCAATCTTTGATCTTGGGATTCTACAAATGTCTTCTAAATCCTAACAGTTTTCTAAAAAAAACGTATGTTGCTACTGTTACTCAGTGGTGCTTAAAACCTTTTTCATGTCAAGGACCCCCAAAATGATATGTATTTGGCCGTGGACCCCCATCTCAAAATATGTTGTTCCAGGGACCCCCCAGAAGCAAAGATTTACAAGTTCCCTTTAAAACTTTTTTTTCTAAAATAGCTGATCTACAAGTTCATAGCGTGGCACTCGGTGCCGCGCTATGAGCTTGTATATCTGCTATTTTTGAATAGCCAAAGTATAAAATGAGGCGCAGTTTATGGAGCTAGTTCAGGCCAGGCAACTCAAGGGATTGGGGCAACCGATCAGGTGACTAGGTCACATGCTCTTTCCTCCTGATCGGGTGGTTATAGGTACTGTGCTGTTACCTGCTCACTCTGGCTGCCCTGTCTTGCTGAGCCGACGTGCGTCGTTATTGCTGCTGCTGCTGCTTGCTGAGATCTGCTACCGCTGCTCGCTGCTTACCTGCTGCTGCCCATGAAAGTCATGGATGGATATTGCGTTGCTGCCATTGTCCATGCTGCGCCAATCATAGCTACTCAGCTGTGTGCTACTGGTTCTAAACGTGGTGTTACTTTCTTTACTTAAGTAAAAAAATAAATGAAATTATGGAAAAAATCGCTTGCTAAAACGCTCAGCTCAAAAGCAGTAGCGTTCGTCATTGATCGATCTCAGTATGGTCAACTAGAGAGTGTAGAAATAGAGTAACGACACGCTTGATCCCGCCGCAAACGGGCTCCTTGAGCTTAGTTCCAAACATTGAGATAGACGGAGCATTTCCGCATTCCATTCTTAAAATGGGAGTCGACGCTAATGTCAGAACTCTCTTTATGGCACTGGGTTAACGGTAGTTCACCAACAGTGTTGCTTAAATTGCTATGTTTCTTATCGTAAGCAACGATGGGCTTGGGGTTCTGTTATGGTCCCCAGTTTAGTGTGTATTTGTTCAAAGTAGTTCACTTTATCTCAAGATTTGGGTTTCTAGACCTGGCTGCTTGCTTCTCTCTCAAGAGATGGCAACACCAATCTGTCGATCACAGAGAAATGGATGGCGTTCGCGGTGCAGGGAGAGAGAGAGAGAGAGAGAGAGAGAGAGAGAGAGAGGGAGGGAGATAGAAAAGGCATGGCGTCACTTTTGTGAGTTGCTTTGCTTGTTCTGGCTCTAATGTTCAGATTAATATCTTATGTACTGGTTAAAACACGGATGTGCTCAGTTGGCTGCATCTTGCTTAATGTATAGTTTAATATATTTATGGATAGTTCAGTGCCTTCTTTAGACGGTACTCTTATTCTGAAGAGCTTGTCCATCAGATGTTGTATTTGAGGCTTATAGTTGATGACCGAACACATCTCTACCCAGGCGGATGAGAGATGAGAAACTAACTTGTGAGATAGTGTTCAAGAGTAGGTTTTTGCACTGCAGCTTAAATGTTAATGTTCAGCTGCTAGAACTAATTGAAAATGATTTACCATTAATCTATAGGATGTTCTGTTTCGGCGCTGGGCTGGAATGAATGAACTATTACGTTATGGGATAAAAGGGTAAGCTTTGTTCCGTATTCAGCTGTCTACTCTATGATTGGTTGATTTTCTAGTGTAAACTGGGAATTGTAGTCTCTATATTTATCATTTTATGTAGTCTGCGTGGTAAAATACATTTCAATCAGGCTGAATGGCATAAGATGGTAAGTAATTATAGTAAGCCACAGCAATTAAAGTATTATATTTATAAAATGAACTTACTTGCGACTTGCAAATGTGAGTAAAACAGCAATAATGCATGCAAGTATCACAGTGTAGGATTAATAAATGTGCAAGTCTAGTTGGTGTTAAATATTATAGGTTACGGGTTGTTCGGATTCCAATCATCATTTAGCAGTATTTTAATCAGAAGGCTGCGAGTATGTTGTAAGGATGTGCATAGATCATTCTATGCTTAAAGCAGTCTGTAGTTGTGCAGTCTGGCATTATATTGTGTTACTTATTTATGGACAGATAATAAGGGTAGGGATGATTTATCTCCATGTGCCGATGGTGGCTATAGTTATTTACCTCTTGTATAGCTATAACTGGTATCTAATTGCAGAGTAGGAAAAATGGCATGGTAGAGTTGTTGTAGCACAGGCTAACACAGTACGTTTGCTTCTTGTGGAAGCTTTAGATTGTCGTAGCACAGGCTAGCACAGCATGTTGCTTCTTGTACGGAAGCTTTAGATTGTTGTAGCACAGGCTAGTCAGCATGTTTGCTTCTTATGTGGAAGCTTTAGATTGTTATAGCACAGGCTAGCACAGCATGTTTTGCTACGTGGAGGCCGAATTGTTAGCAAAGCTATCTCAGCATGCCTTGCTACGTGGATAGCTCTGGATTGTTTGTAGCACAGGCTAGCATAGCATGGTTTTCTTCCCACGTGGAAGCTTGAATTGTCTTAGCACAAGCTATCTCAGCATGCCTTGCTACGTGGATAGCTCTGGATCGTTCGTAGCACAGGCTAGCATAGCATGGTTTGCTTCCCACGTGGAAGCTTGGATTGTTCGTAGCACAAGCTAATTCAGCATGTTTGCTTCTCATGCGGAAGCTTGGATTGTTGGTAGCACAAGCTAAACACAGCATGTTTTGCTTCCCATGCGTAAAGCTATCAAATTGGTTGTAGCACAAGCTAACTCAGCATGCCTTTCTTATGTAGATAGCTCTGGATTGTCGTAGCACAAGCTAAACACGGCATGCTTGCTTCCATATGGGAGGTACATGGTATATAGAAAAGTTGGTTGCCAAGTGACGTTGTCATGTTAGGAGCATCAAGATTACAGAAGTAAAGTTTGCAACAGGATAGTGGGGCTTCAGTAGAGTCAAGATATCAGTCATTTGTCCATGTTGGCTGGTGCGCACCAATTAAATAAAATTAGCAATATTATAATATTGCCGCGACATATCTCGCAGGACGGATAAAAGAGGGACTCCGATGCTGGCTGCTCCTGTTATCAATAGTTACACTATGTTGATGGGCTCTTTGCTTGTCTCATGCTTATCAAAAGCTGGGTGACTGGAAGTATTTGTCCCCGTATAAAAGGCGCTGCTGTATCCGCCAGAGTGGGATGCTCACGGCATATTTAGCACCACATCACGGTGTGTTCATCACTGGTGTCGAGTGTTGCAGCGCAACCAGCAGCTTGCGGTGTGCGACTGACTGTGTCAGGATTTGAGGCCACTCTCGCACATTGACGTGCAGCATGCGTCCCCACACATCCACAAGCGAAGCACGCACACTTCACCGGGGATGTGTGAGTGGCTTCAGGAAGTAAATTCCTGTCCCAGCGGTCTATAACGGCGTCATCTCGTCCAGGGTGGCTTACCATGGTAATTGCAAGGATAATTCTGGTTCTAGATTCCAGGTTGAGCTACCTACGCTCTTGGCGGCACTGTGAGCTCTCAAGGCAGCGTGAGAGAGCTGCTTGAGATGTGGGCTTCTCAATGTTCTCAGCACTATGCTGCATCATCTACTGTGCGGGCTAGCACAAGGCTCTCAAGGCAGCGTGAGAGAGCTGCTTGAGATGTGGGCTTCTCAATGTCTTCTCGGCACCTATGCTGCATCATCTACTGAGCTGCTAGCTTGCTACTAAAACTCTGCTAAATCAATTCTGCCAATCCTCTGGCGTCTGGCTCTGTTGGGCCGATCCAGACTTGCAACAGATGGCATTTTGTGCTAAATCTATTAGGCTATGGATGGAGAGGGATATCGGCGTTAGTTAATATTATTCACATGTCTAATAATCTGCGTCAAGCTCCGCAAGCTATAATTTAAGCTTGTATACTGTATTCTTTCTGCATCAACTGCTATGTTGCTAATATGCGCCACATGGCGCTTAATCAATTTAGACCAAGGCCGATTCTAAAATCTCCTTCTAAATCTGTTCTGGAAACTTCAAATAGTTTTTTAAAAAATATATATAAAATGCATGTTGCTATACGGTAAATGGCAACATGAACCCAAAATGGGTTAAATTGGTCATAGGATGGCCGGGCTAATCCAGAATTGCAATAACATTGTGTTTGTCTCTCCATCTGTAGGCCTAAACTTGAACTGGTTCACTGCAAGCTGCGAGAGATCTGCTCAAGCTGTGGGCTTTCTCCATCCTCCGTATTGGTGTAGCTACACCTGCAGCGCTGCTTGTCCTTCCGCTTCTCTTAAATCTATGGGGCAATGGTCCTCAGGAGCTTACGTAGATATTGGTTAATAAGGATGACATTCTTTAGGCTAAAAGCTCATGAGTATGAGCGCTCTAGCTGTTCTATCGCTAATTCAATAAATGCTGCTTGCGCATTATTGACGCTTTAATTACAACTCGGGTGGATTGCTGGGGATTTAGTTTAGTGGTGATGTCATGGCGTTAAAATGTTGGGCTATTTAAAATGTTGGGCTATTTATGACTATACAGTCAGGCTAATATTATTAGTAGTAAGCTGAGTCTATTAGTAAGTGCTGCTCAGGTATCGTTATAAAAAGATGCTGCCGCAATATTCATTGCTTAATTTTGAGATCGGGTGGATGGCTGGGGATTAGTTATTGGTGACTTCATGGCGTTAAAATGTTGGGCTATTTAATATGTTGGGTTTTAAAAATGTTGGGCTATTTATGACTATACAGTCAGGCTAATATATTATATATATATATATATATAGTACTGATTCAGATGTTAAGTAAAGATAGCACGTCTTTACACACATAGTCAGTACACTTTATTTATTATGGATGATAAACAATAGTTATCATTCATCATTGGATGACTCATTTATATATATATATATGTGTATATATATAGCAGATTTCTTTGAAAAAGAAATAAATATAGAATGTCCTCTTCGAATCCGATTTGGTGCGGCACAGCTGTGGACACCATATTAGGATATCGTCTAGGACTCCTGAATTCAGGGATCAGCAGGTACCTGGATTCATCAGGTTTGTTGAACACATGGATGCATGCTGCATTTGTTTAGTTAAATTTAAAAATTAAATGATGAGGAACTCAGTCATTATATCATGTTAATTTATGGAGCTCCACCATTCTCACAGATGGTTGGTCCGGCGTCAGGCTCTGTGCTCCCAGGCGGTTTTGGGGGTTCTTGCTGTTTTGGGGGTTTAATTCATTCCCTGTAAATGCTATTTGGCATGTAACATTCATTAAAATGTTATCCTTACAGGGAATGAATGGATTCAGAGGCCTGACGCCAAACCATGCTTCCTCATGCTTTCTATTCCATGCTCAAGCTTGCTAATAAATATATATTCTAATCCAATCTAAGAGTTGTCTGACTGAAATGAGGCGCAGTTTATGGAGCTAGTTCAGGCCAGGCAACTCAAGGGATTGGGGCAACCGATCAGGTGACTAGGTCACATGCTCTTTCCTCCTGATCGGGTGGTTATAGGTACTGTGCTGTTACCTGCTCACTCTGGCTGCCCTGTCTTGCTGAGCCGACGTGCGTCGTTATTGCTGCTGCTGCTGCTTGCTGAGATCTGCTACCGCTGCTCGCTGCTTACCTGCTGCTGCCCATGAAAGTCATCCCACCCGCCTCCCCGGCATCCACCTGTAGGCTCTGTTTCTAGATCCCCATGGGGGTTTAATTCATTCCCTGTAAATGCTATTTGGCATGTAACATTCATTAAAATGTTATCCTTACAGGGAATGAATGGATTTAGAGGCCTGATGCCAAACCATGCTTCCTCATGCTTTCTATTCCATGCTCAAGCTTGCTAATAAATATATATTCTAATCCAATCTAAGAGTTGTCTGACTGAAATATGGATAAAGTGGTTACACAGATGCGTTCCCGGTTTGAATGGGTTAAACTGTCACTTTATAAATGTGCAGATACCCTGTATACAGTTATACTGCATGTTTGTTTGTTTGTTTGTTTACTGTTGAGTGAGAAAACAATGTTGCACATTAAGCAAATCATCTGGGGGAAAATTATCCCCTCAATCCCCCCCTGGGGGTCCCAACCCACAGGTTGAGAACCACTGTTCTACTCCACTACATCTCAGAGGCAAATATTGTATTTTTACTCCACTACAATTACCTGGAATGTTTAGTTACTTTGTAGATTTTGATTATTATTACAAAACATACATAACCACTTTGGCTATTTGAAAATAGCTGATCTACAAGCTCACACCGTGTTGCATCAAGGATTTTTGTATGCACTTGTACTTTTACTTTTGGTACTTTAAGTATATTTTGATGCCGATACTTTATCTTGCAACAAAAGTATTTTTACATTGCGGTATTTATACTTTTACTTAAGTAAAACATGTGAGGACTCAACAAGTTTTTTGCAAGCTGATGACTTTCACTCTGTTACATTTCAAATAGAAATATTGTACTTTTGACTTTAACCACTTACTGTAAACCCTATTTCAAATAGAGTGAGAATAGCAGATCTATAAGCTCACAACTCGTTCACGCGTTGTGAGCTTGTAGATCTGCTATGTTCACTATTTTAAGAATTCAATACAGGAATGCATCAATATGAAAAAATTAATTGTACTTAGTCTTTTTTTTTTTTGTACTTGAGTATTTACTTGTGTCCACCACTGGCTCTAATGTCTGACAGCGAGTCTCCGGTTTGATTCCCGAGCCTGGTGGCTGCTTTGCTGCATGTCACTCCTCTACTCTCTGGCTGTTTCCTGTCTCTCTACTGTACTATACAATAAAAACATATAAATACATATATAAATGAATAAATAACACACACACATACACAGGAGTCAACACAGTGTGTGCATGCATGCATGCATGCATGCATACATGCATGTGTGTACATACGCGTTTGTGTGTGATCCTTTATGATTTCAGCAGGTGTGTGCGAATTGTGTGTGTGTGTGTGTGTGTGTGTGTGTGTGTGTGTGTGTGTGTGTGTGTGTGTGTGTGTGTGTGTGTGTGTGTGTGTGTGTGTGTGTGTGTGTGTGTGTGTGTGTGTGTGTGTGTGTTTTCTTGAAATTCTAGCCTGGTAACGGAAAAACTCCCCTCAGCAAAATACATTTATTATTAAGTTGTATTTGTTTCTAAAGTGGTGTTGTATTGTATCTTCTTCTCTCATCAGATATGTGTGAACTCACACTGGATCCAAACACACCAGCCAGCTACCTCTCTCTGTCCACTCGCTTAATGTAAATTCACCGGACAATCATCGCATCCGTTTTGAGCGTTTTAGGCCTCAATCAGACATTAACCCAATGTTAAGTCAAGGGTCCAGCAAGTATGTTGCATGCCTGATTCTACTGAGCTGGAATGTTGCGTTTATACATACAGCCTCTCCATTTAAGGTCTTGTATTACTGAAAACTTCAGTAATACAGTGTAAGAAAGTGACTTGAAAGTGATTGTTACACTGACACACAAATATGGTAGATTGTTACCCAGTATACACAACCACTGCTATTATAATAATGTGTCAGTCGTCTTACCATTTAAGATTGTCAATGTAGGCTATTGCATCTTCATGATATGTAATGGACTCCACTGTTGACTCTTTGTTTTCGATAGTTTGTAAAAGTTCACAAAGACACATTTAGTTTGACTTGACGTCCTCCCATCTACTCTATTTGCATATGATGTGAAACAAGCATGAGCTGTGATTGGCCAGTCGTCGCTTTGACTGGCAGTTCCGCCTTGGTGTGACTTCTACCTTTTTGGTAGGAAGGGGCGTCGCCTTCCTGAGTGAATTCAGCTAATCGCAAGCAGGTAGGGGCGGAGCTAGAATTATTAGCATATCTACAAGCTAACAACACATTGCAGCGTGACACGTTGTGAGCTTGTAGGTCCTGCAGCACACAACAGTGTGTGTGACTGATGCAGTATGTAAGGGGCGGGTGGTCCCCAGGTGAAACGATCGATAAAGAGAATGTTCTCTTACGTGTTTGACGTTCCTGTGTGACACTAGAGCTCTAATGCCTGGATGAGCCTCATTGTCTCCCCTATACATGGTAATACATACAAGCCCCTAGTAGGGACCCCCCTGAGTCTATAAAGTTGTGGAAGGGTGTTTGTTATTGCTTACAAATTGAACTTTATAATTTTGTGGGACATAATATGCTATATAGTTGTTTTTTTTAAGTTACATAGTGCCGCTTTAAGCTTGGCCCCCTTTTTAATTAATTTAATTGATAGGAGGTGGTCATTTTGGGGGTGAAATACTAAAATCTTAATGTATACTTCCGTTATTTGAAAATAGCCGATCTACAAGCTCATAACGCATCGCGTTGTGAGCTTGTAGATCGGCTATTTTTTAAATAGTCTGTCAAATTTAGAAAAACTAAAAAAAATACTTTGGTACTATACGTATATTTTGATGCCAATACTTTTGTACTTTTACTCAAGTAAAACCTTTAATGTAGACCTTTTGCTTGGAACAGAGTTTGTTTTATCTTCTAGCTTATTGCTACTTTTACTTAAGTAAAACTGGTAAATGGTCCGGCCGGCCTGGGAATCAAACCAGAGATTTGCTGTCAGGCATTAGAGCCCATGTGGTACACGTCCTAAACACCCACATTATAGTTATTTTTGTTTGTTTGTTTGTTTGTTTTTTTGGGGTGCCGATATCCAAGTGATAAGGGTGCGTACCACAGGTAGTGGTGAAGAGTAACTAAGTACATTTACATGAGTAGGCCTACTGTACTTGAGTACATATCTGAGGTATTTTTACTTTAGTGGAGTATTTCCAATTTTCAATACTTTCACTTCTACTCCACTGGTTCTCAACATTTTAAGGACGTGACCCCCCAAAATAATCATATAATATATCACCCTGACAAGCACTTTTCTTGGAGTTGTAGGAGTTGAGAGTGTTATGAGCTTGAAGATCTGCTATTTTCATAATATTTGCCTCTTTCTTCAGTAAATTGGCAATGTGGAGTTTTTTATAGTATAGTTTGTTGGTTACTTTTCACGCAGTAGCCAAATGGTCTTTTTTCTTTTTTTACCTCTTCATTTTAGAGGTATTAAAAGTCCTTAACCCATTTAGACCGGGGAAAGAATCTGTGTCATTTTTTGATTTCTTTGGCTATTCAAAATTAGCAGATCTACAAGCTTGTAGCGCGGCACCGAGTGCCGCGCTACGAGCTTGTAGATCTGCAATTGTTTTTAAATCGTGAAAATGTGTGCAAATCTTTGAATATATATATATATTTATTTTTAAAGCAAACATTTGTATCTCCAATCTTTGATCTGGGGATTCTACAAATGTCTTCTAAATCCTAACAGTTTTCTGAAACAAACGTATGTTGCTACTGTTACTAAGTGGTGTTTAAAAAAAATGTCATGTCAAGGACCCCCAAAATGATATGTATTTGGCCCACCTAAAAATATTTTGTTCCGGGGACCCCCCAGATTCCAGATGCAAAGATTTGAGTAAAAATAATTCCCTTTAAAAATCATTTTTCTAAAATAGCGGATCTACAAGTTCACAGCGCGGCAGTCGGTGCCGCGTTGTGAACTTTTATATCTGCTATTTTCAAATAGCCAAAGTAAAGTATAAAATATGGATAAAGTGGTTACACGGATGCGTTCCCGGTTTGAATGGGTTAAACTGTCACTTTATAAATGTGCAGATACCCTGTATACAGTTATACTGCATGTTTGTTTGTTTGTTTACTGTTGAGTGAGAAAACAATGTGAAAAATTGTGAGCTTGTAGATCTGCTATTTTCACTATTTTAATAATTCAAAACAGCACACATCGATATGAAAAAAAAATGTTACTTGGTAATTTGTTCTTTTGAGTACTTGTGTCCACCTCTGGCTCTGATATATGACAGCGAGTGTCCGGTTTGATTCCCGAGCCTGGTGGCTGCTTTGCTGCATGTCACTCCTCTACTCACTGGCTGTTTCCTGTCTCTCTACTGTACTATACAATAAAAACATATAAATATATATATAAATGAATAAATAACACACACACACACACACACATACACAGGAATCAACACAGTGTGTGTGCATCATACATGCATGTGTGTACATACGTGTTTGTGCGTTTGTATGTGATCCTTTATGATTTCAGCAGGTGTGACCTGTGGTAAGACCTGGAACGCATCTGTGTCATTTTTGGATTTGAGCAAAAAAAAAAAAAATACACTTTGGCTATTCAAAAATAGCAGATCTACAAGCTCATAGTGCGGCACACAGTTCCGCGCTACAAGCTTGTAGATCTGCTATTTTTGAAAAATTGTGAAAATGTGTGCAAATTCTCGAATATATTTATTGTATATCTTTACTTCTGGGGGTCCCTGAAACAAAATATTTTAAGATGGGGGTCCGCGGCCAAATACACATAATTTTGGGGGTCCTTGACATGAAAAAGTTTGAGCACCACTGATGTAGAAACACAAGTTTGTCAGAAAACTGTTAGGATTTAGAAGACATTTTGTATAATCGGCACCTCAGGCCTTAATGGGTTAAGTTGCACATGTGTTGTCTCCTGTTAGTGTTTAATTAATTAGTGTAACTGGTTGCATCTTTGTGATTAGTATTTTTACTCATTTTAAGTACATTTAAGTATTTTTCCTCAATGTATTTACTTTTGAGTATGTTTACCGACTTTGATTACTTTTTACCCACTTTAGTTACCTTTTTAGTCACTTTAGTTACTTATAAGTACTTAAAGTACTTTTACTCAAATTGTAGATATGTCTTTAGTAGTGCGTGTGTGTGTGTGTGTGTGTGTGTGTGTGTGTGTGTGTGTGTGTGTGTGTGTGTGTGTGTGTGTGTATGTGTGTGTGTGTGTGTGTGTGTGTGTGTGTGTGTGTGTGTGTGTGTGTGTGTGTGTGTGTGTGTGTGTGTGTGTGTGTGTGTGTGCGCACGCACAAATGCGTACTTCACGCGCACTTGTGCTGAGGCAGCCTGTGTGTGTGCGTCTATATATAGACAGTCTATATTATAGACGTCTATAATATATCGTCTCTATATAGACGCATAAAAAACAACTGGCTAAGCCTAGACGTTGAAAAAACTTTCACTTTTAGACCAGTTATAACCCGGTTTTAGACGGAGGTCTAATAGCCGACTCTGGCTCACTGGGCAAGTTCACATTATGCATGAATAGATCATATAATAGTCTACAATAGTTAGGATATAAATCAACAAATACATTCTACAATAGTTAAGATATAAATCGACACATATCCCTGCATGGTCTGTCAGATGTGAAATGAGCTAAGACTAATTAAGACTTATTAAGACTAATTAAGACTAATTAAGACTAATTAAGACTAATGAAGCAGTTTCACCAAGAGGTTGATGGTCACGTTTCACCCTATACATAACCTTGACCCTAACATTAGTGCTAAGGGTTATAATTATTAAGGGTGTTCATTGTTTTCATCTACAACTTTTTAGCAAAACTGGCAAATCTCTCTGGCAGATCTACAAGCTCACAACGCATTCTGTCATGATAGATTGTGACCTTGTAGATCAGCTATGTTTGATTATACAAAGTATAAAGTAGTGCTTCAATAGTTAATCTATGTTTTGTATAAATAATATAAATCTACAAAGTCAATTGCAAATAAAGTTTCCAAATAATTGTTGAGGAGTAAAACGTAGAATCATTGCTATAGTGGAGTAGATGGATGAAGCATTAAAACATGGACATACTCAAGTAAAGTAAAAAGTACCATCGCCCCAGGTCTAAACCGGCGGCCTCGGTCCGCGAAAAAAAATGGGGCAGTGTGTTTTGGACGAGCGTTCCGTTTTCCACCCGGAATGGCTCCGTAATTCTCAATAGACTTATCAGCCGTTGTTGCACGAACCCCCCCCCCCCCGGTTCTGGCCCGTTTCTGGCCCGGTCACCGTTAGAATCCACCAAACGCCACTGGTGACGTGAGATCTTTGTTTGAGCCTTTGTCTGAATGGGCGTGGCTTTGCAGAAACTAGCAGTGAATGACGCTTCGGCGAGCTCCATGCCCGTGCTTGTCTATTCATGCACTGTGCGGTGCATGTTCCCGTTTCACACACTTAGCTCATGTTTATACATGTCCTGACTGCTTTATCATTTGAACACTGGAAAATGTCCCGGGTATCAGGTCGGCCTTTCATACATGTAGCAGGCAAAAAGAGAATGGCCCTCATTTATCAACGGAGCGTATAAACCGTCGAAGTCACATTTATCAACGAATCCTACACAGCCAATCCTAGCGTACATTGGGTCGGAGCCTTGATACATGTCACGGCTGAAACCGAGCGTCATTTAAATAACACGCCCTTAAATATTCTCGAAACGCCAGAATACAACCAAATAAAGCATTGGAGTTTCGCCGGCTCGCCTCGCCTCGCTGCCTGTCAAGTCACACACACACACGCACACGCCTCTCTCTCTCTCACACACACACATACACACACACGCCCAACTGTGTCTTTCATGTAATCCGTAGCGGTACAATCTTTGTCACGGCTTGTAGCCTACATGAATGACATATTATTCAATTCAATTCAATTCAATTTTATTAAAGTGTCAAATCACAACAAGTTGTCTCAAGACACTTTACATGTAGAGAAGAGACCCGACATCCCACCCTGAGCAAGCAATTTTGCGACAGTGGCAACGAAAAACCCTCTTAACTGGAAGAAACGTCAGGCATTATGATACCAATCACATCGCCATGAATGGGGTTTGTATATTAATTTATTTAACACATACCGAGCAGTCATGTAGGATATTCCCCGTGAGACTCGGACGGGCGGCAGTGATCCCGTGCTGCCACGTTAATAAGAGATTCGATCGTCGGGTTTATATCCTTAACCCAGCCAGGTTATGTAGCCTACATAACTCTCTATGACATAACTCCATAACATAGGACAAGCTACTGTAAGTTTGTAGACCTCACTGTCCATGAAAAGATGGTCGGGGCTCCCGAAAATGCTCTCGCAGCTCTATTTTGAAAATAGCAGCTCTACAAGCTCACAACGCGTCGGGATGGTACCTGTTGTGAGCTTGTAGATCTGCTATTTTCAAATAGCCAATGCGGCCAGATCTGCAAGCTTAACCGAATGACTGTTAAAGCAGTTTGTTTCAATTACTTTATAAAATGTTATATTTTCACAGGGATTATATATTAGTGTAAATATACATTTTGGAGTGGATTATGTGTCCAGATGCCTGTCAGACAGTCAGACAATGCTGCTCCGCAGGTCTAGAACGGGCGCAGCCAAAGTCAACAACTGCTATTGACCAGACGTGAGATCTCAGCGTACGGTAGGATGAAGCCAACGTCAGGATATATTGATAAATGACGAAAGTTGCGGTGATCTCGCCGTACGCCCATTATTTGGTCTGCGCCGCGTTGATAAATGAGGGCCAATATCTTTTTCAGATGCGTTCACACATGAAGGTAATAGTCTTATTTGATAAGGTGAGGGGCGGGGTCTGGGTTGTAGACGCACACATTAGCTACTCCCACTTAAATATAACGAGGGAGATGCGAAGATTTTACTTTCTTCCACAGAACATGACACATTGAATTGCTTGACATGCGGTCTCCCATTGATGCACCCATACAAAACACAAACAAAACATATTTCCTACCATAGTAGAACTAATATAGACAACGAGCTACAACCTACTTTTCATTAAAAAAAAATCTAACAGCTCGGTAGATCGGCTATTTTTGAAAAAGTTTGTCAATAGAAAAACACAAAATTTGACTTGGTACTGTAAGTATATTTTGATGCCAATACTTTTGTACTTGTACTCAAGTAAAACCTTTATTGTAGACCTTTTGCTTGGAACAGAGTATGTTTTATCTGGCAGTAGCTTATTAATACTTTTACTTAAAGGACGACTTCACCCATTTTCAACATATAACTGGTCCTCACTAATGCTCATTATAAGATGGCACCATTTATGTCTACTCACTCTGTGTCTCAGAGGAGGGCTGTGGACAGTTCAGACACCCGTCTACCTGTGACATCATCAATGGGGAATCCAAGCTAATAGAAACTACAGGCTTTCTATTCCTGGAAAGTTAGCATGTTATAATGGAAGCCATTGTTCTCAGGTTAATACAAATCAAAATAAAACATTTGAAATATTGAAGAAAAAAATAAACCTTCCTAACGATGATGTCACTGGTACACAGGTTTCTGAAGTGTCCACAGCCCTCCTATGGGACACAGACTGAGTAGATAAAAATTACACAATTGTATCAGCACCATTAGTTAGGATCTATTATATGAAGATAGGTTGAAAATGGGTGAAGTCGTCCTTTAAGTAAAACTGGTAAATGGTCCGGCCGGCTTGGGAATCAAACCAGAGTTTTGCTGTCAGGCATTAGATCCCATGTGGTACGTCCTAAACACCCACATTATAGTTATTTTATTTTAATTTTTTTGGGGGTGCCGATATCCAAGTGATAAGGGTGTGTACCACATAGGTAGTGGTAAAGAGTAACAAAGCATATTTACATGAGTACTGTACTTGAGTACATATCTGAGGTATTTTTACTTTTACTTCTACTCCAGTGGTTCTCAACAATTTAAGGCCTCGACCCCCCAAAATAATCATACTGGGGACCCCCCACCCTGACAAGCACTTGTCTTGGAGTTGTAGGAGTTGAGGCATTACATTTTGTTTATCTCTGTTCCACAGATACTAGGGGTATGCCGATATATCGTCCCGCGATATATCGCGATACGTTTTCGTGACGATATGTATCGTTTTGGGGGAAAAAAATATCGTTTTGAATTTTATTTATTTATTTATTTTACACAATATTAATAATCAGGCATGCAAACAGCCCCGAGGTGAAAAGGGTGACAACATGTTTTATTTTTTCGGGTCAGGTCAGGTGTCACACTATTGCCTTATTTGGATTCAAAACGGCTATTGTAGCTGAAAAGCTACAAGTTTGCATGTCTGAATAATGCAAAAACAGAATTATTTGTTTGCATTTTTGCTTTTTTTCTCCCCCATATATTTTCATAATAAAAAAGTGCGTATCGTATCGTATCGAAATCGTATCGAAGTTGTGAGCCCAATATCGTATCGTATCGTTTCGTGAAATTAGTGTATCGGCACACCCCTAACAGATACATATTGTGAAAATAGCAGATCGAAAGGCTCACAACGCTTCGCGACGCGAGGCGTTGTGAGCTTGTAGATCTGCTATTTTCACAATATTTGCCTCTTTCTTCGGTAAATTGGCAATGTGGAGTTTGTTATAGTATAGTTTGTTGGTTACTTTTCACGCAGTAGCCTAATGGTCTTTTTTATTTTTTTCCCTCTTCATTTTAGAGGTATTAAAAGTCCTTTTAGACCGGGGAAAGAATCTGTGTCATATTTAAATTTCTTTGGCTATTCAAAAAAAGCAGATCTAGAAGCTCGTAGCGCGGCACCGAGTGCCACGCTAGGAGCTTGTATACAGTATCTGCTATTTATGTAAAAGCTGTTATTTGTGATTTATTTTGCAAATCTTTGAATATATATATAAATTTTTTAAAGCAAACTTTTGTAACTCCAATCTTTGATCTGGAGATTCTACAAATGTCATCTGAACAGTTTTCTGAAAAAAACGTATGTTGCTACTGTTACTCAGTGGTGCTTAAAACCTTTTTCATGTCAAGGACCCCCAAAATTATGTATTTGGCCGCGGACCCCCATCTCAAAATATTTTGTTCCAGGGACCCCCGAGAAGCAAAGATTTGAGTACAAAAAAATCCCTTTAAAAAATATTTTTCTAAAATAGTGGATCTACAAGCTCATAGCGCGGCACTCGGTGCCACGCTATGAGCTTGTATATCCTTTATTTTTGAATAGCCAAAGTATAAAATATGGATAAAGTGGTTACACGGATGCGTTCCCGGTTTGAATGGGTTAAACTGTCACTTTATAAATGTGCAGATACCCTGTATACAGTTATACTGCATGTTTGTTTGTTTGTTTACTGTTGAGTGAGAAAACAATGTTGCACATTAAGCAAATCATCTGGGAAAATTATCCCCACAATCCCCCCCTGGGGGTCCAAACCCACAGGTTGAGAACCACTGTTCTACTCCACTACATCTCAGAGGCAAATATTGTATTTTTACTCCACTACAATTACCTGAAATGTTTAGTTACTTTGTAGATTTTGATTATTATTAGAAAAAAAACATTAACCACTTTGGCTATTTGAAAATAGCCGATCTACAAGCTCACACTGTGTCGCATGAAGGATTTCTGTACGCACTTTATACATTTGGACCCCTACTTTTACTTTTGGTATTTTAAGTATATTTCGATTCCAAAACTTTTACTTGAACAAAAGTATTTCTGCATTGCGGTATTTATACTTTTACTTAAGTAAAACATGTGAGGACTCAACTTGTTTTTTGCAAGCTGATGACTTTCAAGCTGTTACATTTCAGATATAAATATTGAACTTTTTGACTTTAACCACTTACTGTAAACCCTATTTCAAATAGATTGAAAATAGCAGATCTACAAGCTCACAACGTGTGAACGCGTTGTGATCGACATGAAAAAAAAATTGAACTTGGTAATTTTTTCTTTTGAGTACTTGAGTAAATACTTGTGTCCACCACTGGCTCTAATGTCTGACAGCGAGTCTCCGGTTTGATTCCCGAGCCTGGTGGCTGCTTTGCTGCATGTCACTCCTCTACTCTCTGGCTGTTTCCTGTCTCTCTACTGTACTATACAATGAAAACATATAAATACATATATAAATGAATAAATAACACACACACACACACACGCACGCACGCACGCACGCACGCACGCACGCACGCACGCACACACACACACACACACACACACACACACACACACACACACACACACACACACACACACACACACACAGTAATCAACACAGTGTGTGTGCATGCATACATGGATGTGTGTACATACATGTTTGTTTGTGTGTTTGTGTGTGATCCTTTATGATTTCAGCAGGTTTGTGTGTATTGTGTAAGTGTGTGAGTGCGTGTGTGCTCACAGTGTGTTCACTCTGTATCATTTCAGCAGGTGTTTGTGTGTGTGCGTGTGCGTGTGCGTGTGCGTGTGCGTGTGCGTGTGCGTGTGCGTGTGGTGTGCGTGTGTGTGTGTGTGTGTGTGTTTCTGTACAGTGTCACTGCATCATTTCAAATACATGTCTAACTTGTATTACTATACTTGTGAGGACATCAACGTTTTAAGATGGTGATTTTATTAACCTATTAAGACCGGGAGGGGAACGCATCTGTGTAACGCATCTGTGTGTGTGTGTGTGTGTGTGTGTGTGTGTGTGTGTGTGTGTGTGTGTGTGTGTGTGTGTGTGTGTGTGTGTGTGTGTGTGTGTGTGTGTGTGTGTGTGTGTGCTTTCTTGAAATTCTAGCCTGGGAACAGAAAAACTCCCCTCAGTAAAATATATTTATTATTAAGTTGTATTTGTTTGTAAACTGGTGTTGTATTGTATCTTGTTCTCTCATCAGATGTGTGTGAACTCACACTGGATCCAAACACAGCAGCCAGCCTCCTCTCTCTGTCTGAGAACAACAGGAAGGTGACATGTGTGAAAGAGGATCAGAAGTATCCTGATCACCCAGACAGATTTAAAGACTATTCACAGGTGATGTGTAGAGAGAGTCTGATTGGACGCTGTTACTGGGAGGTAGAGTGGAGTAGATATGTTCATATAGCAGTGACATACAGAGGAATCAACAGACAGGATGGTGACAGTGGGTTTGGATCCAATGACAAGTCCTGGTGTCTGGTATGTAATGGTGATGATAACAGGTACACTGTGTATCACAATAAGAAGCCCACTGTCCTCCCTGTCCGTCCCTCTGACTCCAACAGAGTAGGAGTGTATGTGGACTGGCCTGCTGGCACTCTGTCCTTCTACAGAATGTCCTCTGACACACTGTCACTGACACACCTGCACACCGTCCAGACCACATTCACTGAACCCCTCTATGCTGGGTTTGAGTGTTATACTGACTCCTCAGTGTCTCTGTGTCAGAGAGAGGAGGAGGGTTAGGTGTGAATCCTCAGTGTGTGTGTCAGATGTAGGAGGTACAGTATAGGTACATGATACACAATGAACACTGTACACGCACGCACGCACGCACGCACGCAAACACACACACACACACACACACACACACACACACACACACACACACACACACACACACACACACACACACCTGCTGAAATGATACAGAGTGATTTCGCTAAACAGGACCACACACACGCAGTTATGCACTTATGCATGTGCACACACACACAGAAAGTGTGTGCTTCTGGGGGGGGGGGGGGGGGTCCCTGGAACAAAACATTTTGAGATGGGGGTCCGCAGCCAAATACTGTACATATAATTCTGGGGGTCCTTGACAAGAAACGGTTTGAGAACCACTGATTATAGCAACATAGCTTGTATATCTGCTATTTTTGATTAGCCAAGGAAATCTAAAAATGACACGGATGAGTTCCCGGTCTAAATGGGTTAATGCTATTTATATATATTTTTTTGTTCCATTTTTAACCCAAACTCTAAAGCTGAAAATATCCGATCTACAGTGGTACACAGTAACTAAGTACATGTACTTGAGTATTAAGTATTATTTATTTTTGCAAACTGATGACTTTAGCTACATTTTAAATAGAAATATTGTACTTTTGACTCCAGTTCATTTCTAGGAAAGGACTCCTGGGACCCAAACGTACAAAATACATTATGAATGGACCACTTGAGTCCTATTTCATGTGAGGCGTTGTGAGCTTGTAGATCAGCTTTTTTCACTATGTTTGAACATTTCTGATATTGTTTTCCTCAAAATGTCAACACATTAATGCATTGATTTTCAAAAGAAAATGTACTTAGTAATTTGTACTTTTTAATACTTGAGTATTTACTTGAGTATATGCTGTCCACCAATGCTGATCAGTGTGACACGTTGTGAGCTTGTAGATCGGCTATTTTCGGTGTGTGACATTGGTGTACAGTTAAGTGTACATTGCCAACCCCAACTCCTAAACCTAACCTCTAAATGTCTAATCCTAATACTAACCCCAAGCTGAATGTTTTCCTAATTGTAAGACATTTCAAAATCTTTATTTTTAACCATAAAACAACTTTTTTTTCCTCACAATGTCTATCTCTCAAACCTCATTATAGGCCTACTAGACATTTTTCCTTCACAACAGTAGTAATACACACACATGCATCCGTGCGCACACGTACGCTCGCACACACCACACACGCACGCGCATGCACAAGCACGCACGCACTCATGCACACATTGGTGGTGTGGCTCCTCAGCATTTATTGGGTCATACAGTGTATATATAATGATAAATACAAATTATTCTATGTCATGTATTTGATGTTTTGGGGTCTTATGTTAGGGGTTCACAAACCTTTCCATGTGAAGGAATAGCAATAGAAAACACAAAAAAAAAATAGATTGCTGATCACTATTTTCATTATTGTAAACCAGATTCATTTAGTAAATGTAATGTATCATTTTGTATATATAATGTGTCTGTTTGTAAATTAAAATCATTCTGTCAAACATGATTCAGTTTAGGGACAGCAGTGTGAACTGTAAACACTTCTGTTTGGAGAAAAGTGCTCAAACAATCTGTTTTAATAAAGAGAAGATTGAAGCTCACGGTGGAGAACTTTATTTTCACTTTTACTTTGTTTTATTGTTGTTGTGAATTCTATTGGCTTTCCAATTTGTTCCTGATCACATATTTTTTTTATTGTTATGTAATTAATTTATAATGTACTAACAGTTGCTTCAAAGTTATTATCAACTAATTACTACACGTAATAGTTAACATCAGTGAAAATTTTGACAGCACATGTTTATACAGTTTAAGTCACTGTCTTTTGAATAAAATTACTTTTAGTTTTAGTCATATTTTAGTCATCTGAAATGTTTCAGTTTTAGTCTAGTTTTAGTTGACTTATATTGTAAATATATAAAAACATATATATGTGCAGAGAATAAACAGTATGTCAACATTATGTACAATCTATTGCCAGTATTATAGAAGTTACAGAATGTGCAGTCAGAGAATGTCTACATGGGGGTTCAACCATTTCATCCACTAGGGGGCAGGACAGGGCAACATGTTATACTGACCGACTCTGTACAGAGCAGGTCTGACAGTAGATGAGTACTCAGGCCTGACATTTCATCAATTTAGGGGAAAGGCCACTTGACCTTTGGTGATGTCATATTTTTGAGGGCACGAAAGACAAATGCCAGGGCAGGAAGGCCATCAAATAAAACAATTGTTTTAAGTCCACAGAAATAATGTATATATTTATACACAACACTCGACACATTGTGAGCTTGTAGATCTGCTATTTTCAAGAGACACATTTTAATTTACACATTTAATTTTCTTTTACTATAATATCATACTATTACTATTATAATATACCGTAAGGATCCATTTTGTTATTAACTAGCAATCATTTAGCTGGAGAGCCCCTGGAACCTCATGGACCCCTGGGGGTCCCCGGACCCCACTTTGGAAAGCACTGATTTAGATAGCAGGTTGTTTAGACAGATGTAAGGTTTATTTGCACTCTTGTCACTTGATCCTTTGCCCTGCCATTTGTTGACTAAAATTCATGCCATTTACTGCGATAGTAAAATAAATCCTAAATTGTAATATAAGCCGACGTACTGAACCCTATAAACAGTCTCTTCAATCTTACAATTTACAATTGTGTCGTTTATCAGACTTAGCCAGAGCGACTTACAATAAGCAAGGTAAACGCATAATATCAAAAGAGACGGTGTAGTGCCTCAGTAAACTAGTATCACAGGTAGGCCATGAACCTATATCAGTCTAAACAATATACTATCAAAATAATAATCTATACATTGAACCTATAGGATACCAGGTAAACAATGGAGCATCCGTTTAAATAACATGTTATCTAAATATCATTTTAACATTGTGGTCAAGAAAAACAAGCCGAAGTAACTAAAAACATGAGAGCAAATGACCATGGTCTGTCTGCATGGTCGTCATATAGGTCAGTCACTAGCATCAATCGAACAGAAGGTAGCTTTAACTACTTTCAACTTGGCATCCCTATCTTGGGCATCTCATTATAGGAGAAATTCTTTAGAATATAATTGAAAAACGTAATTGAAAAAAAAAATTAAGTGGTTAAACCAGAATGTTGTAACTCTTTAAAACAAAATGAGTCATTTATGCCACATCCTGCCGAGATAGGGAACGACGCACAAACTTTAGTCACTTTTCAAAACATGTCACCAACAGCTCACACGCCACACGCTCATATGCAGATTATGAGACAATGACAATTGAATCAACATTCACTGCCAAATTGTCCCTGTTTTGGCCAGAGTTTAAAATAATAACACTTGTTTTGAGTGCTTACGGTACATATATATTTATCATGTTCCGTCTGAAAGGTGCAGTCACTATGTGTGCTAAGCGCTAAAACAATTGTCCCCCATCCTGATGAAAACACCAGATGAATATACACATACAATTTCAAAACAATGTCAAAGAAATTGTCAAAAGTAGCAAAGATAGCAGACACCCCTAGACCAGTGGTTCCCATATAGCTCCAGACCCAAAAGGGATGTCTCCCTGGTACCCAAACGAGTGAAAATAGCCGACCTTTTTTTAATGGAATTATCTTGAAAAAAAAAAAATTTAAGGGAAATGTTTTGAAAATCGTTTGGAATAATAATTTAAAAACCCCACAAAAAAAAGGGGGTATTCACCTGCGACCAATAAAATTGGTTCGCGACCCAAACATGGATCCCGACCCAGTGTTTGGGAAACAATGGGCCCCTGGGCATGGGCTTGTAAGACGTGCCCCCCCCCCCCAACACACACACACTGACTTACAGCCTACATAACATAACTAAATGTACCTTTACATCAACAGGATCGGTAGCGCATGTATAAACACAATTAACTGCAAAAGCATTTGAACCAATGTGTCAATTTATGCTCCGTCACACGAAGGTGTCACGCGCCGGAAAGATCAGATCTACAAGCACACAACACGTCACGCATGCGACGTGTTGTGTGCTTGTGGCACAGTCGCATGACGAAGCATAACTCAGGCTTGAGACACACTTAAACACTCACTTAAATGGTGTCATTATGGTTTGTTTCCTGTGACAACGTTCCATTAGGACTTTTGGGGCTGTGTTATTGACATAAATGACTCAGGCATTTGACAAGAAATGTAAATGTAATAACCACGACAATTCCCGCAAAGGCTCTGGCTTATAGGGGCCCCCCTGAGCTCTTGCCGGCCCCCGGGGGCTGAGGCCCAGCAGGCCCGTTCGGTAATCCCCACCCCTCCCCACCAGAATACTGTAGCTACACCTAACATTGTAGCGTTCCCAAACTACTGGACTCACACCAGATGTTTAGAAAACAATGTAATATCCCCTCTTTCTCAATTTTTTCTAATCTCTCTATTAAAGCATGGAGTATACCTTTTCATACAGTGGTGTCTCACACCAAAAATGACCAATCTGCAAGCTCACAGCACGTCGCAGTGTTGTCACTGTTGGGAAAGTAACAAAGTACATTCACTCAGGTACTTGAGTATAATTATGAGGTACCTCTGAGTATTTCCACTTTTCAATATTTTACACTTCTACTCCACTACATCTCAGAGGCAACTATCGTACTGGTACGTGGTATACGTGGTATTGGTACTTTTACTTGAGTAAAAGAATCTTAGCACTTCGTCCACCACTGGTACGTTGTGAGCTTGCGAATCGGCTATTTTCGGGCCGTGCGGCGGAGCACTGCGAGAGTGCAGAGACAATGTGGTCGCAAGATGTTTGCGGGCATTGTTGTGCATGCATGCTGACATGCCTCCCCCCTCCCTCCCCTCCCCTTCATCCATGTCTTTCTCACAGTAAAAGGAGGATGTGTTGACATCTGGAAGTGCTCTTTGGGGGGGAGGGGGGAGGTTCAACCCCCCCCGCTTGACGTTCTGAGGGCACAGACATCAAAGAGGCATCCGCAGATAATGTTTTCTCTCCCGTAAAGACTGGCTCCTTAACTAGAAGCTCGTGTGCGCGTGTGTGTGTGTTCCTATATAAAGAGGAATGCCTGCTTGAGGAGGAATGAATGAATGTAAGATTTCTGGTTCAAATAGGGCCCGGTCACACATGCAGTTCATACATGTCGTAACCAATTCAGACGTGGAGGTTGACCTTTAGCCTGGAGGTCAGGACAGTCGGCAATGCCATGACCAGGCCGGTGGCAGTAGTAGCATAATCTACCTGGCTTCAGCTTGGCAGTGGTTTTGGCAGGTTGCTTGGACTCAGAACCTTCCTGCGAGCACTCAAGAGAAGAGTCTTCCTCATGCTTTGCAAACACAGTTTTGTGGGTCAATGCAAACTCTTCCGCCAGGACAGCTGCCTCCCGTAGAGTGGTCACTTTTTGTTCATTAAGTACACCGTGGTGCGCTCTGGCACACAACTCTTGAATTCCTCCAAAAGCATCAGCTCCCGTAAGGAATTAAAATCGGCAGTCTTAGTTGCCAGGCACCACCTATCAAAAAGTGTACTTTTCTCTCTGGCAAACTCCACAAATGTCTGAGGCGATGTTTTCTTCAGGTCACGGAATCGCTGTCTATACGCTTCAGGCACCAACTCGTATGTCCTGAGTATCGCACTTTTAACAACCTCATATTGAAGACTGTCTTCCATTGAAAGGGCTGCACAAGCCTCCTGAGCTTTTCCAGTTAGCTTGCATTGAAGCAGTATGGGCCAAGCATCTTGCGCTCAATGTAAGGCAGCAGCAATCTTCTCAAAGGCATTGAAATAACACTCCACTTCACTCTCCCGGAAAGGAGGCACTAGGGCAACGTGTTTACTCACATTGAATGCAGTGGTTGTAGAGGACACAGAGTTCCGGTTTCCCCATGGTGGGCACCTTGGTGCGAGGAGGGACAGTAGGGGACCCCAAGGGTTCGGTGTGTTCTACCTTAGAGACCCCTGTGCCTGCCCTTAGTTTAGCATCTAGCTCCAGCTGCCGGATTTTAACGCTCAGTTCTGCCTCAATGCGGTGCAATGCCAGCTTGTATTCCATGTCTATTTTGCGAGCATCTGCCTTGTCTTCGTTCTCTAGCTTCAGGCGGGTTAAGCGCACCTTTAGACGTGCACTGTCCAGTTTAGATTCCCTCGAAGAGGAACTCACTGAGGACAAGGGTGACCCTACCCCACTTTGATCAGCGCCACCACCCACCTCCACCTGAGGAGGCTCAGGCCCACCCACACCACCCCCCTCCACCTGAGGGGGCTCAGGCTGAGCCTGTTCAGGCGGCAGTTCCATGACCTTGTTAGCCACCAGCCCTGCCAACACGATGGCTTTTAGCTCAGCCTTAAGAAGAGGACCAGTGGCCTGAATCCCAAAATAGTCAGCAATTTCATTCAAGTCTAATGTCCTGCATTTGTTAAGTCTATCTATGGTTGGATCGCTTAAAAAATGTTTTAAATCAAAAGGTGCCATTTTACCATTGCACACACCACTAACAACTTATGCCGATCCCGGACGAGCCCCCAAATATGTTACGACCTTATATGGTCTAGAGGACAAGGAGTAACATATTTCAGACCAGTCAGGTTCAACCAAAAAAGTGTACAGTTTATTAATTAACTCAAATTCACAAGGGAAAACAAACAGGGGAAGCAACAACGTCGGGGTGGCCAAAGCCAGAACAACCCTACCTTTAAAGAAAAACAATCTAAGCTACACCAAACAAAAAGTACAATATAAACTCCCTACCTAAGAAAACAGGGGGAAAAGGGGGAACAAAGAAAATGGCAGCACACCCCTACCAGCTTCCCTGTTCGGAGGTACTCAGGAAAAGTGTAAATACTATTAAGGAAGGTCTCCTATCTAAGGATGGGTTTAGTTTGGGTGACTTAGTCTGAATATAGATAAGTAGAACCAACTTTACTAAAGTAAGGCCTAACTGATGAGGCTTGGAATTACTCTAAACAGTCAGTTGGGAAAACAGGTCTCAGCAGGTGGTGTTGCAATGGTAAAAGAGAGAGTGTGGGCTGATCTTTCCAGGCTTTTATACTGGCTGGTTGATTTGGGGAATGGGAGCCAGGTATGTCCCCAATCTCCACGCCTCCAATCTCCATGGCCACTCCTACCTTCATTCATCCTGCAGCACTGACAGAGGGTTAAACACACACACACACTATGGCCTTATAGGGCCGTAACAAGGAGGTTGTACTGGTCAGCTTCCAGTACAACAGTAGGGTTGTACTGGTCAGCTCCCACTGACCAACTTTGGTTGTACTGGCCAGTATTAAACAGTAGAAGACTGTGGTTGCACTGATCAGCTGCCAAACATTAGAGTGCTCATTATGCAGAACGGACAATTTCACAATCATATTACTGGATTAAATATAGTTAGAAATGCATTAATGTGTTCATGATGGTAAAGATGGGCTGATTTGAATTACTGTATGCTGCTGGATTAACCTATAATAATACATCATGTTTGGGTTGGTACTTGGTAGTATTAAAAATGAAAATCTGCGAAGTAAGTAGTATCTAAAGCTGTAAAATAATCAGTCAAAAGGACAATATTTGCCTGTGACATGCAGTAGACAGTAGAAGTACAAAGTATATATATTCTAAAGTTCTTCAATATTGTCCTTAAGTATACAGCAGGCTACTTAAATACATATTGACTACTTCCTACCACTGGCTACAACAACTAAAGGTTTCTATGACTCCTCCATTAAAACTCCTCATGAGAAAGAGAGAGAGACAATACATGCGTCACTAAACTACAGGGCTACAACTTTCCCACAGCCTCCCCAACCACTGGAGGCTGCATGGAGAAGAACTCACTCTGACATGAAAAGGCAGTGAGGCCATAGAACACCTGTACACGTGCTCACAGGCCTTTTATTTAGTGGAAAGGTATGTGCGTTGTTTGTGTTCAAATCCTCTGGCACCTGATATTTACTCTAGACCGCAGGAAGGAGTCCCTGCGTGTGCATTTCATCTCTGGAGGGATTTCATTTGGCCTCCCGTGGCGATGCTCTCTCTCTCTCTTAATCACCTGTCAGTCACATGAGAAGCAAACCATGCTGGACCAACTTGCTACATAGTCAAATCCTCAGAGTTTATTCAACTCTGAAGTGTTCACATTTGCACACTCTTCTGGGTTCAATTAAGGGTTTTACCATGCAAGTGGTTAGCTCAGCAACAGTTAGCTCCTTATCAGAGGTGGACAAAGATAAATAAATAGAAATACTTATGTATTCAAAAGTGCATGCTTTTAAACATTATTGTAATGTAATCCTCTGAAACGACCTAATAAATGCACAACTTGCTTGTAGGACCACTATGCTACACAAAACTCCTACACCTATAAAAAACAGCATAGAAATGCGGGTGAATCAACTTAAAATAATTTCTCAAAAGTGAGTAGTTTAGTTCACAGACACCACACCACAAGGTTACCCATCAGATTATGTGACCTACCCTCACTACAGTAAGGGTAGGCCACAGAATAGGAGGTGGAGGCATTTTAGAAAAGGGGAAGAAAATAAACAAATCAACAGCTTACTATTGTTTTAACTGAGTTAACATTGCACATACTAGGAATTTGACTCGACAGTGGGACAGTGGTTTTCAAAGTGGGGCCCAGGGACCCCCAGGGGTCCTTGAGGGGGTTCCCATGGTAAATGACTTGTTTAAGTTAATTATAATCCAATTCACTTAAAATTATTACAATACAAAGAATGTATTGAGTGACTATTATAACAAAATGTTTCAATATAATATGAATCTATGTCTTGTATGTGCAGTTTTGACATTTAGGCAATTTCCTTTAAACCACAACATCTTGTCTAAACAAA
Source organism: Gymnoscopelus braueri (assembly GCF_963280865.1). Lineage (NCBI taxonomy): Eukaryota > Metazoa > Chordata > Actinopteri > Myctophiformes > Myctophidae > Gymnoscopelus > Gymnoscopelus braueri. The sequence continues at coordinate 457,930 of NW_027660989.1, read as the reverse complement.
ACACATGACAGAATCATTTGAAATCAGGAGACTTGGCTACAATGAAAGTACATTTGGGGAATGTTTGAAACCCCCCGACTTGGTGATTAAAAAGTTGAAAAAATAAAATTAAAAAAGGAGACGAGAAATTGAAGCATATTCTCCAGTTTTAAGTGTGTTTTTTCACGAGGAATCGGTTGTGAACCGAACATGACTGTGTGTGATCTATTGTAGAAACATACGTGTTAATTGGCCTGTGGTACAGTATGTTGTGCATTAAGAGTTAAACATGAAAATGCCACATTATCTACAATATGTCTGCTGTGCATTAGGGCTTATTGACCTGTGGCTTAAGGTACTTCTTGTTATTCTGCATAAAGTGACTACTTTGGTAATGTAAGTATATTTTAACACCAACAATACTTTTTGTACTTTCACTCAAGTAACATTTTGAAGCATCACTTTTACTTGTAACCGAGTATTTCACTTATTCCACCTCTGACATTGACTCATTGTTTGATCTGAAATACTTTATAGGCTATAATATCTGAGTTTAATCCAAATCAAAACATTCTCCATTTCCATTTTCAGCAGAATTCTTTTTTTGTTCAGTTCACAGCATTTTATTTATCTGACAATTGAAAGGCTTAATGCTTAATAAATTAAATTATGTTAAACAATGAGTTTTTAAACATATGGATATTCTTGTCTGATGATGAGTAGGCCTATATTTTATGTATTATTTGGAACAGGGGACAGTGTGACCGATGGCCATGTCTTTGGTTTTAAGCAGAAAATGGTGTTCTCTCCAGATAATAACAATAAAGAAACTTGTTGAGGAGTCACATTCATGGAGGTTGCTTTCCAAATGTCATAATGTAAACAAGGATTTATAATCCAATAAAACGTGACAACGTTACAGTAGGGGACCCCAAGGGTTCGGTGTGTTCTACCTTAGAGACCCCTGTGCCTGCCCTTAGTTTAGCATCTAGCTCCAGCTGCCGGATTTTAACGCTCAGTTCTGCCTCAATGCGGTGCAATGCCAGCTTGTATTCCATGTCTATTTTGCGAGCATCTGCCTTGTCTTCGTTCTCTAGCTTCAGGCGGGTTAAGCGCACCTTTAGACGTGCACTGTCCAGTTTAGATTCCCTCGAAGAGGAACTCACTGAGGACAAGGGTGACCCTACCCCACTTTGATCAGCGCCACCACCCACCTCCACCTGAGGAGGCTCAGGCCCACCCACACCACCCCCCTCCACCTGAGGGGGCTCAGGCTGAGCCTGTTCAGGCGGCAGTTCCATGACCTTGTTAGCCACCAGCCCTGCCAACACGATGGCTTTTAGCTCAGCCTTAAGAAGAGGACCAGTGGCCTGAATCCCAAAATAGTCAGCAATTTCATTCAAGTCTAATGTCCTGCATTTGTTAAGTCTATCTATGGTTGGATCGCTTAAAAAATGTTTTAAATCAAAAGGTGCCATTTTACCATTGCACACACCACTAACAACTTATGCCGATCCCGGACGAGCCCCCAAATATGTTACGACCTTATATGGTCTAGAGGACAAGGAGTAACATATTTCAGACCAGTCAGGTTCAACCAAAAAAGTGTACAGTTTATTAATTAACTCAAATTCACAAGGGAAAACAAACAGGGGAAGCAACAACGTCGGGGTGGCCAAAGCCAGAACAACCCTACCTTTAAAGAAAAACAATCTAAGCTACACCAAACAAAAAGTACAATATAAACTCCCTACCTAAGAAAACAGGGGGAAAAGGGGGAACAAAGAAAATGGCAGCACACCCCTACCAGCTTCCCTGTTCGGAGGTACTCAGGAAAAGTGTAAATACTATTAAGGAAGGTCTCCTATCTAAGGATGGGTTTAGTTTGGGTGACTTAGTCTGAATATAGATAAGTAGAACCAACTTTACTAAAGTAAGGCCTAACTGATGAGGCTTGGAATTACTCTAAACAGTCAGTTGGGAAAACAGGTCTCAGCAGGTGGTGTTGCAATGGTAAAAGAGAGAGTGTGGGCTGATCTTTCCAGGCTTTTATACTGGCTGGTTGATTTGGGGAATGGGAGCCAGGTATGTCCCCAATCTCCACGCCTCCAATCTCCATGGCCACTCCTACCTTCATTCATCCTGCAGCACTGACAGAGGGTTAAACACACACACACACTATGGCCTTATAGGGCCGTAACAAGGAGGTTGTACTGGTCAGCTTCCAGTACAACAGTAGGGTTGTACTGGTCAGCTCCCACTGACCAACTTTGGTTGTACTGGCCAGTATTAAACAGTAGAAGACTGTGGTTGCACTGATCAGCTGCCAAACATTAGAGTGCTCATTATGCAGAACGGACAATTTCACAATCATATTACTGGATTAAATATAGTTAGAAATGCATTAATGTGTTCATGATGGTAAAGATGGGCTGATTTGAATTACTGTATGCTGCTGGATTAAC